>NC_091988.1:31991365-32291365 GCF_044704955.1 Pristiophorus japonicus
TTATCCCCCCCAGTCTCTGTTCCTCTCTCTCGCTCTCTCCTCCCCCAAACCCTCTCTCCTCCTCGCTCTCTCTCTCTTTCCCCCCCTCAGTCTCTTTCTCTCTCTCTCTTCCCAGCCTGTCTCACTCTTTCTCCCTCGCTCCCCCAATCTCTTTCTTTTTGTCTCTCTCTCCCCAGTCTCTTTCTCTCTTTCTCTCTCTCTCATTCCCCCCCCCCCCAGGCTCTCACTCAGTCCCCGCTTCTCTCTCTTCCCGCCAGCCCGCTTCTCTCATGAGACATATGCGAAGATGCGAGACTTAGGACAAATAGTCACTCTGTTGAAAAATAATGCGATAGCAATTTTGCTGGATTATCAGCAGTATTCACGTCGCTGCACTTAAATTAAAAAGTAATGTGCAGATACCATGGCAGCGGCGTGTTTCGGATGAGTGCCATACTTAGGCTTCCCATAAAAGCCAGTTTTAAGCCTTTACATTCCCACCCTGCCTAATGTATTAGTCGAATCACTGGAAAAATGGCCGCCTGCTTCCACTTCGTTGCTGTGCTCGCCGTGGCATATTCTACGTAGAAATTCAGTAAAGTTTGGAGGAAGTCATTGAGGGCGGGATCAGTATTGCTCAACGGTTACCTTTACGGTGTACATTACCGATCTCGCTGTTGCAGGAAAAACTGGGCCAATGATTTTTCAGAAACAGTACCACCCGCAGGCTACCAACAGTAAACACACTGAAAATATTCCAGCAGTCTTCTTAGGCGGTTCCTCGTATCGAAGATGACCCGCCTCCACGCCAAAAAGGGATGAGTGGTGGAAGATGCCTGTGTGTGGATTTTTTTTAACCTGTGGTGACCGTTGCACACCAGCCACCACACGGGCTTGACAGAGCTAGGTCTTGATCCAGTGGCAAGGATTAACCAGGACGACTCTGGTCTGCTCTGCTCTGCTCTGCTGCACGGACCTAGTGCGCACACATATCGCAGTGTGGGCTGGCCTATGCTGCCCCTGGGCCCTCGCCTCTTCTGGGCCCTGAATTCGCGCCTCTCCTGGGCCTCAATCACGTCGCTCTGCAATCTCTCGCCGCTCCTTCGCCCCGACCTCGCCGCTCCTGTTGTACCTGTCTACGCTCCAATCACCGACCTGGTGACATCCAATCCAGTCGCCCTTCCGGACCGGCTCCTGCTGCACCTTGTAGTTGTATGCCGCCATGCTGCTCCTCCTTTTTAGGCTCCGACCTGCCGCATGATGGTTCCTCGCAGGTCCCTTTCTTCTCCATTCCCCGCTTAATAGGTGTTTTAGATTGGCTGGGGAAATGCTGTGTCCCTATTCCCATTTTCTCCACAATTCTTTGTTCCAAAATGGCTCAAACCAAAGTGTAAGTAATACTGCAACATTAACCTCAATATATAGATAGAGAAGGTCTTAAAGAACACTATGATCAGCCATGATCTTATTGAATGGTGGTGCAGGCTCGAAGGACCGGATGGCCTACTCCTGCACCTATTTTTTATGTTTCTATGTAACACTAAGCTTTTTTATAAATCATTGGTAGTTTGTCATTTTAATATTAAATCTCTTCTTCTAACCGCTCTTTGTAATCTTGCACACTTTTGTGAATTGTGTGATTCAAAATCATCTTGTGTCTCTTTTCTGTAGGTGACGGATTCCAGCAACACCACTGGGAAACAGATCAATTTCACAGTGAGACCAGGTGGGATCTATTTTCAGGGCTGGATTGTGGTGAGAATGTGCACACCCCAGCACTTGCATGTGTAATCTCGCATGCGTACAGAAATCTTTTAACAAATAGCTGATTTGCATAGCTAAAAGAAATTGGCCTAAGGAAAGGGATCATGGTCACCTTATAAAATCATCAGCACAGAAAGAGGCCATTCGACCCATGTTGGGCTGTGCCAGCTTCTTCAAAGAGCAATCCAGTTAGTCCCACTGCCCCGCTCTTTCCCCCATAATCCCTGCAATTTTTGCTCCTTCAGTATTTGTTCAATTCCCTTTTAAAAGCTACTGTTGAATCCGTATCCACCAGCCTTTCAGGCAGTGCATTCCCAATCCTAACCACTTGTTACGTTAAAAGCTTTTCCTCATGTTGTCTCTGTTCTTTTGCCAATCATCTTAAATCTGTGCTTTTTGGTTATTGATCCTTCAGCCATTGGAAACACCTCTTTATTTACTCTATCTAAACCCGTCATGATTTCAAACACCTCTATCATAGCCCTCTCTGCTCGAAGAACAGCCCCAGTTTCTCCAGTCTATTCAAGTAACTGTAATACATTCATAGTGAGCCCTGAATTCCGTCAAAAGTTTCTACAGTAAATGTTCAAAGTTGTGCAGATATGTTGGTCATTTTGAACCTCAAAATTTCTCTTCCCCCAAAAGATCACCATATAAAGAGGAAAACAATCATCATTTACTCTATAAAATGCTGCAAATGTTTCCCCGTATCCATCTCTTCTCCCCAACACCCACCCACCCCACCCCGGGCAAAGATACCCATGCTCTTATGAAAATATTATCAGTTATGTTTAATCCACTTTCTGCCTTTCCCCCCACCCCACTCAGTTTTCCCTCTTCTGTAGATATTGGCTGATACCGGGAGAGGGTTCCGTCACTTTGCCCAAATGGCCATTATTCATGTGTGAGCCTGGACAGTGAGGTTTGGGCGGCACTGCCATGAGTCAGATCCTGTCCTCACTTGACATTCACAAAGATGATTCCCTCCCCGCCAGTCACACCCTGGCTGAAATCAGCTGACTCAGTGTAGACCAGTAGTGGAACTAGAGACACGTGGTCCTACCCTCGGCAATGCATTTGCCCACTGAACCACCAGGTCAGTTGCGGATTTATGTTGACGGCTTTTGCATGTGATTTCACTGGGTTTCAGATTTTGCTGAAGACTGGTAATTCAACTGATCAGTTGAATCTTTCATGGACTCTACAAAATCTTTTCAACACTTGGGATTTGTAAGGAGGAACATTTTCTGTTGAATTGATGACCTTGTGGTTAAAAAGCAGAGGATTAATACATAAAAGGCCCCCTTGAGTATCAGGTCTAGATTTTTACAATAGAGCTGCATCAATTACTAGCCTTAACAGTAAATGCCAGCAAGCTATTCAACAAGGGGTATAACAGCTGAGGCCGATCTTGGCCTCACCCAACACTGACCCATGCTCTGCTCTTGTAAGTGGGATCTCCACATATTCATCAACAGGGGACTCACCGAATCATTTAAGAAAAAAAATGATTCCCTAACCCAAGGGCCCTGAAGTCAACTCTAATGCCTCTACTGACATTCCTGCTGGAGTCAGCAACTTGGCACAGAATGGGAATCGATCCTGGAGCCTTCCTGGCCTGTATGGCTCAGCTACTCATTGAAAACAATCTGTTAAGCCATCAAAGGAGTCGAAATCTAGATTATGAAACATAGGACAGTTTGCCAAAAATTAAGCAAAACATAACCTAATTAGTATTGACCTTCAGTGTGAAAAAATGTAACTTTGAATTGAGCTTTTGGACGGCAACAGAATGTAGATACCATCAGTTTATTCATTTTGAAAACAGGTAGTACCGCATCCGTTGGTGCCTCTACGCTGCTTCTGTGCCTAGTTTATGTTCGGTAAGCTAACATGTTTTTCCTCCTCTTCCATCAGTGCATTTTCCATGGGCTGGTCCAATCCGAGCGATTGCCATCACAGTTCCATTAGTGGTTGTGTCTGCGATCATCACTCTCTTCACGGTCGTCTGTTGTAAGAAACAGCAAAGTAAGAAACATGCTGCAGTTTTGTTCTGTGTTGTAAAGATTATCCTTCTGAAGTGAATTTGAGGTCATTTTAGAACTTTTTTTGTCAGTGTCACATTTCAGGGTTTAAAAAAAATTATTTGTCCACAGACAAGGATTTTTGGGGGGAAATGCCACTGTTAAGGGATTTTAAAACAAAGTGGAATTGCACAAGTTTAAAAAGTAAGGCCACAGGCTTTAGGCTTTCAGAGCATGTGGATTAAAGCCAGACGTTGATCCAGGACAATCAAGAACAATAGGAGAGTCATTATCCCATCCTGTGGTGGTGGGGGGGGGGGGGGGGGGGGTTAGAATGTTCCTTCCCGTTGAAGCTAAGCGGGGGGGGGGGGGGGCGCAAGGGAGTAGGTTTGAATCATTATCATAGGCAGTTCCTCGGAGTTGAGGAAGACTTGCATGAGTTCTTAGGTGGCTGTACAGTCCAATACGAGAGCCACAGTCTCTGTTACAGGTGGGACAGACGGTGGTTGAGGGGAAGGCTGGGCGGGGAGCCTGGTTTGCCGCACACTCCTTCCGCTGCCTGCGCTTGATTTCTGCATGCTCTCGGCGACAAGACTCGAGGAGTTCAGCGCCCTCCCAGATGCACTTCCTCCACTTAGGGCGGTCTTTGGCCAGGGACTCCCAGGTGTCAGTGGGGATGTCGCACTTTATCAGGGAGGCTTTGAAGTTGTCATTGTAATGTGTCCGCTGCCCACCTTTGGCTCGTTTGCCTTGGACGAGTTCCGAGTAGAGCGCTTGCTTTGGGAGTCTCGTGTCTGGCATGCGAAGTATGTGGCCTGCCCAGCGGAGCTGATCAAGTGTGGTCAGTGCTTCAATGCTGGAGATGTTGGCCTGGACAAGGACGCTAACATTGGTGCGTCTGTCCTTTTATGGGATTTGTAGGATCTTGCGGAGACATCGTTGGAGGTATTTCTCCAGCGACTTGAGGTGTCTACTGTACATGGTCCATGTTTCTGAGCCATACAGGAGGGCGGGTATTACTATGCCACAGTAGACCATGAGCTTGGTGGTAGATTTGAGGACCTGGTCTTCAAACACTCTTTTCCTCAGGCGGCCGAAGGCTGCACTGGCGCACTGGAGGCGGTGTTGGATCGCGTCGTCAATGCCTGTTCTTGTTGATGGAAGGCTCCCGAGATAGGGGAAGTGGTCCGCGTCGCCCAGGACTGCGCCGTGGATTTTGGTTGAATAGCTGCTATCTGGCCAACTCCTGGATGGGGGGAGGGGTCAGGAACCAAGCCCCAACTTTCTGTGGGGGCAGGAAAGAAGTAAAGAAAGACCGACATGCTGGCAGTGAGGTTAGAAAAGGAATAATGCTGAAGGATAGCTTTAAGACCTCGTGGTAGTTTTCAACTTCGCTGCCCAGTGCCCGATTGTTGTAGAATCTGTCCAATTTTCATTCCATTAAAATCAATTAAACAAAATTAGGGTGGATTTTATTAAGGGCAGGTGATCCCGGATTGCTCCACCAGATTACTGCCCAGCCAACAAAATTGCCAATTACTCCTCTCTCTCTTGTTGAAATTGAGTAAGATAACTCGCCTACGTGGGGAAGCTCTTTATTTTGTACTGTTACACAGGGATAAGTTGTATTGATTGAACAGTGTGAATCTGATCAAAACTATTGCTCTGTCTGTTCATCTTGTCACGAGGTTGGAAGAGCAACCATAAAAGAGTTAAGGAATTGTACCAAACCGTAAATCACCTAATAAATTGGTCTGCCTTTGGAGGGATTATTACACATGAACAGACATGAACATTCAGTTCTGACCACAAGGGGATTTTATTGTTGCTTCCCTGAAATTATGCTCTCGTATAATAATCATTAGGACAGTGTGAGTCAACTCACATAAAAAAAATAACTCATGCCATCGCTCCCTAAGAAGTATCTACAGCAGATAATTAAATCCTTGAGTAAACATCGATTCTTTTTCGCACAATTTTCTTCTGGATGAAGTTGACGTCTATTGAATTATAGAGGGTGTATTCTAATCCAATCCTTACCTGACAGCAATCGGGCAGAAACCATAGGCAAACATAGCAGTCAGGTTGCACACAGCAAGGTCTCAAACAGCAGAAGAAATGAATAAAAACTTAAATCTATTTTAAATAGCATTGGTTGAAGAATATTAGCCAGGACACCAGGATAAGTCCCTGCTCTTTGAATAGTACCATGGGATCTTATAGATCCATATGGAGAGGCACATGAGGGCTTGACAATGTCTCATCGAATGATGGCACCTCCAACATTACAGCATTCCCTCAATACTACAACAACAACTTGTATTTATATAGCGCCTTTAACATAGTGAAATGTCCCAAGGCACTTCACAGGAGTATCTTTGTGAATGTCGGGTGGGGACAGGATCTGACTCATGGCAGTGCCATCCAAACCTCACTGTCCAGGCTCACACATGAATAAAAACAGCTGGCAGGATTATATTTTTCATATTCTGAAAAATTGGAGTTTTGTTGTGTTTGGACAGCCCTAAGCTGTCTGCATATTTGAGGTTCTTGTCCTCTCTATCTCTGTAATCCCCTCCAGCCCCGAGATGTCTGCATTCCTCTAATTCTGCCCTCTTGAGCATCCCTGATTATAATTGCACAACCATTGGTGGCCGTGCCTTCTATTGCCTAGGCCCCAACCTCAGGAACTCCCTGCCTAAACCTCTCCGCCTTTCTACCTCTCTTTCCTCTTTCAAGCCGCTGCTTAAAACCTACCTCTTTAACCAAGCTTTTGGGTCACCTGCCCTAATTTCTCCTTATGTGGCTCGGTGTCAATTTTTTATCTTGATATTCATATGAGACGCCTTGGGACATTTCACTACGTTAAAGGCACTATATAAATACAAGTTGTTGTTGTATTGTTCATAACAAGTATACTTTGGTATGTGTAGTCTAGGATTGTTTGGATTGAACTGCTCGCGTAGTAAGATCGCTCTCCTGTTATTTTCTTCATAGATCCAGTATATTCGGAACTTGATGAGGAGAATTCTGAATCATCTCCATCTCCTCGCTCCAAACCGAAAGTTTTCATTTGTTATTCCAGTAAAGACTGTCAGAAACATCTCAGTGTTGTTCAGTGCTTTGCATTCTTCCTGCAGGACTTCTGTGGCTGTGAGGTAAATTTTGCTTTCTCTGTGCAAATTACTTGAAAAAGCATTGCCAAAAATTCCCGTACGTGAAAGTGTCAGAATCGTTGCAAGTCTGTCACGGTTTGTGAAGATGTTTTAAGCAATGTTAAAGGTGGTGCCTGCATTTTGAAAATGTTTTATGAAGCTGGCATCTTTGGAAACTGTTGAAAAAAAGTTGCAACATGTTATGCCTTCATTGAATGCTGTGTACCAATTTTCCATTCAGGAATTTATGGTTTGCAATGAGTGTATTTTTAGATGACCTGTGTGAATCCCTCATCCATGCATTTTGTTGCATCTAGGCTCAACTATTCCAATGTTCTGCTGGCCACCTTACATCCTACATAACCTTGAGCTCGTCCAAAACTCCGCTGCCCATATCCTAACTTGCGTCAAGTCCTATTCACCCATCTATGTTGGCTTCCTGTCAGGCACCGCCTCGATTTTTAAAGATTCTCATCCTCGTTTTCAAATCCCTCCATGGCCTCGCCTCGCCCCTCTCTATCTCTGTAACCTCTTCCAGCCCGAGATCTCTGCGCTCCTCCAATTCTGGCCTCTTGCGCAACACCGATTTTCTTCGTTCCACCATTGGTGGCCGTGCCTTCAGCTGTCTGAATTTCTTCCCTAAACCTCTCCAGCTCGCTGTCTCTGACTCCTCCTTTGAGACACTATTTTAAACCTACCTCTTTGAGCAAGCTTTACCATCTGCACCAATATCTTATGTGGCTCGGTGTCAAATTTAGTTTCATATCGCTCCTGTGAAACACCTTGGGACATTTTGCTACATTAAAGGCGCAATATAAATGCAAGTTGCTATTGTTTGACATCTACATCAACTCATCCAATGTTAACTTACAGCTTACTCTTATTTGTCCTATGTGAACCTGTGTTTACTGAATAGCAATTAGACTTAAAGGAACACACACCTGCACTTTACATGGTTTAATGTTCTTAACTTCATAAAACAGCGCGTCCTCTAGCATAACAGGAGCACCACCATTGGACATTTGCCAAATTGTAATAAAATGTTAATGCCCTTCAACTTGCATCGACAGGTGTTTGAGGTTAATAATGTTGAAGTGGCAGTTTGTGCTTGATGCACCGGTGATACAAAATTCATGGTGATCATTGCTTCAGTTAAGTGTTCCCCTCATGGTGATCGCACAGGATCACATCGTTAAGGAGAAGGTGCAGTCTTAAGAACTGGCTGCAAGTTATTTCTGTGCAGTTTGTATATCGGACTCCTTGAGGGCTGCAGTGGTGTACGAGGCTCCTATATGTTTGGGGAAGGGAAAAGAGGGGGACAACCCATTGATAATTTGGCTGACCATATTATAAGACAGTTACAGACAATACAGATTTAAAGAAAACAATTTTCAACATGGATGTGTTTTATATGTTCTTAATGATTTCCACTAACTTCAAAAATGTCCCATCATTAGAAACTTAATCAGTTTAAAGTGCACCCCTGGTATGCTCTTGGGCACAACAACAGCAGATTTTGAATTGATGCATACAGCACGAGATTTATTTTCAATATTGCCTTTATAAAGGGGTTTATATGTAGCTTCCTTAGAGGAGAATATCATGCAGTATTTAATTTTAGTTTATTAGCTCTTCAACTGAATATTCCTTTAAAAGAAATCCTAAATTTGGAGCTTCCTGTCTTTGTGCCTTGTTTTTACCAGCACAAAACACATTACAGTTTCAACAAAATCTGAACAAATCTAATCTTTTGCAAAACAAAACCGAAAACAGCTAACCCTAGCATACTAAAACAAAAGCAAAATACTGCGGATGCTGGAATCTGAAATAAAAACAGAGAATGCTGGAAATCTCAGCGGGTTAGGCAGTATCTGTGGAGAGAAAAACAGAGTTAACGCTAGCAGACTATTGGGAGTTTCCTCCACATCTTTTTAGTTTATATCCAATCTCATGCTGAGTCTCTTTGTCTTCAAGGCAGATGTAACATCTGTTTGCCTGCTGCTACTTGTTAATGTCATCATAGTAGTCATTTAGCCTTGAGTGATTATTTTACCTCTAAAATCCACTTGGTTAAAACTACTGCCATTTTTAGTTGCACACTTATCTCAGCAACCAAGGCATAACAGACTGGTGGGACTCTTATCAAAAATGTCACATGAATCCTCAAAAGAAGTGAACTTAAAACACAACGTGTCCAAAGTGTTGATTTCTCAATATGAAGCCTTTAGTATGATTTTCAGTTTTCTGAACTAGTCTTTCTTGCTGTGCATGTGCCAGCATTAGAAGACAGCATATTTGTGTAGTGTGCCATTCCACCCTAGTGGCTATCATTTATCCTGGATATGTAGATCAAGTTCACTGCTAGACAGAATTTGCCTGCCTTCTGTATTCTCAAAGTAGCTAACATTGGGGCCCAGCTCTCTGATCCTGGTCAGTACACCCTCATTGCACTCCTGATTAGGAATGAAGGGAAATTGACTCATCTGGCTTTATTTGGAGAGAATGACTTGTTCTGAATGAGGTGGTTTTTAAGCAGCCAGTAACTGAGCACGATTTTCACTTGAAAACCATTGCTGATGTCACCCCTGTTAATTAAGTTCACTTATAACCTGGTTATTGTGCAGGCACAAAGCCAATATTATCGAAAGTTTTACATGATGACAGGGCTGTCCCAGCAGCAATAAAAATTGGAGATTTCTGTCAAAATAAGTGAGTGTTGTAAATGCAATATTTAGTAGGAATATGCTTTTGTTTTTAAATAGGTTGCCTTGGATTTATGGGAACATTTGGAAATCTGTAAGGAGGGGCAAATGGACTGGCTCAGTCAGCAGATCGTGGAGTCCCATTATATTATCGTAATTTGCTCGAAGGGAATGAAGTTCTTTGTAGAAAAGAAGCACCGTAAACATAAAGGTAGCTCGAGAGATGGTGGGCAGGGAGAACTTTTTATTGTTGCAGTTTCTATGATAGCAGAGAGGCTGCGCCAGGCAAGACTAAATTCAGGTAACCCCTCCAAGTTCATCGCCGTCTATTTTGACTACTCCTGTGAAGCAGACATTCCTGGCGTGCTAGATTTGGCATGTAAGTACAAACTGATGGATCATTTCCCTCAGCTCTATTCTCATTTACACGCTCGAGATCACAGTCACCCAGACCGGGACCCACGTGAAGTGAACATTCGCAAAAGCAACTACTTCAGAACTAAATCTGGACGTTCTCTGTACATAGCCATTTCTAATATGAAGCAACTCATCGAACAAGAGTCTGACTGGTTTGAGAAACAGCTGGTGCCGGGCCATCCTCGACTCGCGCATCATCAAGGACCTGTTCGAGTTGATTCTGGACTTGTTCTGAATGAGGTGGTTTTTAAGCAGCCAGTAACTGAGCACGATTTTCACTTGAAAACCATTGCTGATGTCACCCCTGTTAATTCAGTGTCCTATTCCATAATTCAGCATTTGAGCATTATTGGAGATGCGGATGTTTCTGACCATCAAGATGCCAGTTCTTTGCTGAGACCCTTGCCACGGATGGTGGCGGCTGTGAACCTCCCAGAAATGCCCCGTGACTCAGGGATATATGACTCTTCTATTCCTTCATCAGAATTATCACTGCCTTTAATGGATGGCCTATCTTCAGATCAGACGGAAACTGGCTCCATTGCAGACAGTGTCTCCTCATCCTCAGGATTAGGTAAGATATCTTGCAGGTACCAAGTGTATTCACAAGTTTGCTGTGACAACAGTAAGTATTATATAGCTTGTACCAAAGTACCTTGCTGCCTTGGGTTGGAATGTGCCTCACATGGATGAAGAGGGTCCTGAGGTGCATTTTGTTTAGATACCCAGTCCACTTTCTACTGTATTGGAGTTTATAGGAAAACGCTATCCTTCAATTTGGTGTTAATTGTAACTAACTGATTCTTATTTAGGGATGTAATAAAGATAGTACAGGCATAAAATAGATATCTGCTGCAAAGGTTTTGGACTGATTGTGAACTCAGTGTAGAGAACAATCTGTATTCATCTAATATGCAGAGTGGACAGTTCCATTTCCCAGGAATTGACTGACATCAGTTATCATGCCCCATATATAATATGGGCCGGAATCAGGGCCCGGTGATTGAGCGGCCCCTGGCCTGCGAGCACCATCGGAGCAGTGAAAAGGGACGTCACCAAGCTCCAGGTCGGTGATTGGAGCATGGCCAGGTAGAGCAGGAGAGGCGAGGTCGGGACGAAGGAGCGGCGAGAGATTGTAGAGGGACGTGATCGGAGCCCAGGAGAAGCGTGAGTTCGGGGCCCAGAAGAGACAAGGGCCCAGGGGCAGCACGGGCTAGCCCACACTGCGATATGTGAGCGCACTAAGTCCGTGCAGCAGAGCTGGTCTCCAGTCATCTTGCTTAATCCTTGCTACTGGACCAAGATCAATCCTTGCTACTGGACCGAGCTCCTGACGGTCCGCGTTGCGGAATTGGAGCTGAGGGTGGATTCACTCTGGAGCATCCACGATGCTGAGAATGACGTGAGTATCACATGTAGTGATTTGGTCTTACCACAGGAGAAGGGTCCACAGCCAGATAGGGAATGGAAGACCAGCAGGAAGAGTAGTGCAAGGAAGGTAGTGCAGGGGTCCCCTGTGGTCATCCCCCTGAAAAACAGATACACCGCTTTGAGTACTGTTGGGGGGGATGACTCATCAGGGGAGGGCAGCAGCAGCCAAGTTCATGGCACCGTGGTTGGCTCTGCTGCACAGGAGGGCAGGAAAAAGAGTGGGAGCGCGATAATGATAGGGGATTCAATGGTGAGGGGAATAGATAGGCGTTTCTGCGGCCGCAACCGAGACTCCAGGATGGTATGTTGCCTCCCTGGTGCAAGGGTCAAGGATGTCTCGGAGCGGGTGCAGGACATTCTGAAATGGGAGGGAGAACAGACAGTTGTCGTGGTGCACATTGGTACCAACGACATAGGTTTAAAAAAAGGGATGAGGTCCTATGAAACGAATTTAAGGGGCTAGGAGCTAAATTAAAAAGTAGGACCTCAAAAGTAGTAATCTCGGGATTGCTACCAGTGCCACGTGCTAGTCAGAGTAGGAATCACAGGATAGCGCAGATGAATACGTGGCTTGAGCAGTGGTGCAGCAGGGAGAGATTCAAATTTCTGGGGGAGGTGGGACCAGTACAAACCGGACGGTCTGCACCTGGGCAGGATCGGAACCAATGTCCTAGGGGGAGTGTTTGCTAGTGCTGTTGGGGAGGAGTTAAACTAATATGGCAGGGGGATGGGAACCAATGCAGGGAGACAGAGGGAGACAAAAAGGAGGCAAAAGCAAAAGACAAAGGAGATGAGGAAAAGTGGAGGGCAGAGAAACCCAAGGCAAAGAACAAAAAGGGCCACTGTACAGCAAAATTCTAAAAGGACAAAGGGTGTTAAAAAAACAAGCCTGAAGGCTTTGTGTCTTAATGCAAGGAGTATCCGCAATAAGGTGGATGAATTAACTGTGCAAATAGATGTTAACAAATATGATGTGATTGGGATTACGGAGACGTGGCTCCAGGATGATCAGGGCTGGGGACTCAACATCCAGGGGTATTCAACATTCAGGAAGGATAGAATAAAAGGAAAAGGAGATGGGGTAGCATTGCTGGTTAAAGAGGAGATTAATGCAATAGTTAGGAAAGACATTAGCTTGGATGAGGTGGAATCTATATGGGTAGAGCTGCAGAACACCAAAGGGCAAAAAATGTTAGTGGGAGTTGTGTACAGACCTCCAAACAGTAGTAGTGATGTTGGGGAGGGCATCAAACATGAAATTAGGGGTGCATGCAATAAAGGTGCAGCAGTTATAATGGGTGACTTTAATATGCACATAGATTGGGCTAACCAAACTGGAAGCAATATGGTGGAGGAGGATTTCCTGGAGTGCATAAGGGATGGTTTTCTAGACCAATATGTCGAGGAACCAACTAGGGGGGAGGCCATCTTAGACTGGGTGTTGTGTAATGAGAGAGGATTAATTAGCAATCTCATTATGCGAGGCCCCTTGGGGAAGAGTGACCATAATATGGTGGAATTCTGCATTAGGATGGAGAATGAAACAGTTAATTCAGAGACCATGGTCCAGAACTTCAAGAAGGGTAACTTTGAAGGTATGAGGCGTGAATTGGCTAGGATAGATTGGCGAATGATACTTGAGGGGTTGACTGTGGATGGGCAATGGCAGACATTTAGAGACCGCATTGATGAATTACAACAATTGTACATTCCTGTCTGGCGTAAAAATAAAAAAGGGAAGGTGGCTCAACCGTGGCTATCAAGGGAAATCAGGGTTAGTATTAAAGCCAAGGAAGTGGCATACAAATTGGCCAGAAATAGCAGCGAACCCGGGGACTGGGAGAAATTTAGAACTCAGCAGAGGAGGACAAAGGGTTTGATTAGGGCAGGGAAAATGGAGTACGAGAAGAAGCTTGCAGGGAACATTAAGGCGGATTGCAAAAGTTTCTATAGCTATGTAAAGAGAAAAAGGTTAGTAAAGACAAACGTAGGTCCCCTGCAGTCAGAATCAGGGGAAGTCATAACGGGGAACAAAGAAATGGCAGACCAATTGAACAAGTACTTTGGTTCGGTATTCACTAAGGAGGACACAAATAACCTTCCGGATATAAAAGGGGTCAGAGGGTCTAGTAGGGAGGAGGAACTGAGGGAAATCTTTATTAGTCGGGAAATTGTGTTGGGGAAATTGATGGGATTGAAGGCCGATAAATCCCCAGGGCCTGATGGACTGCATCCCAGAGTACTTAAGGAGGTGGCCTTGGAAATAGCGAATGCATTGACAGTCATTTTCCAACATTCCATTGACTCTGGATCAGTTCCTATGGAGTGGAGGGTAGCCAATGTAACCCCACTTTTTAAAAAAGGAGGGAGAGAGAAAACAGGGAATTATAGACCGGTCAGCCTGACCTCAGTAGTGGGTAAAATGATGGAATCAATTATTAAAGATGTCATAGCAGCGCATTTGGAAAATGGTGACATGATGGGTCCAAGTCAGCATGGATTTGTGAAAGAGAAATCATGCTTGACAAATCTTCTGGAATTTTTTGAGGATGTTTCCAGTAAAGTGGACAAAGGAGAACCAGTTGATGTGGTATATTTAGACTTTCAGAAGGCTTTCGACAAGGTCCCACACAAGAGATTAATGTGCAAAGTTAAAGCACATGGGATTGGGGGTAGTGTGCTGACGTGGATTGAGAACTGGTTGTCAGACAGGAAGCAAAGAGTAGGAGTAAATGGGTACTTTTCAGAATGGCAGGCAGTGACTCGTGGGGTACCGCAAGGTTCTATGCTGGGGCCCCAGCTGTTTACATTGTACATTAATGATTTAGATGAGGAGATTAAATGTAGTATCTCCAAATTTGCGGATGACACTAAGTTGGGTGGCAGTGTGAGCTGCGAGGAGGATGCTATGAGGCTGCAGAGTGACTTGGATAGGTTAGGTGAGTGGGCAAATGCATGGCAGATGAAGTATAATGTGGATAAATGTGAGGTTATCCACTTTGGTGGTAAAAACAGAGAGACAGACTATTATCTGAATGGTGACAGATTAGGAAAAGGGGAGGTGCAACGAGACCTGGGTGTCATGGTACATCAGTCATTGAAGGTTGGCATGCAGGTACAGCAGGCGGTTAAGAAAGCAAATGGCATGTTGGCCTTCATAGCGAGGGGATTTGAGTACAAGGGCAGGGAGGTGTTGCTACAGTTGTACAGGGCCTTGGTGAGGCCACACCTGGAGTATTGTGTACAATTTTGGTCTCCTAACCTGAGGAAGGACATTCTTGCTATTGAGGGAGTGCAGCGAAGGTTCACCAGACTGATTCCCAGGATGGCGGGACTGACCTATCAAGAAAGACTGGATCAACTGGGCTTGTATTCACTGGAGTTCAGAAGAATGAGAGGGGACCTCATAGAAACATTTAAAATTCTGACGGGTTTAGACAGGTTAGATGCAGGAAGAATGTTCCCAATGTTGGGGAAGTCCAGAACCAGGGGTCACAGTCTATGGATAAGCGGTAAGCCATTTAGGACCGAGATGAGGAGAAACTTCTTCACCCAGAGAGTGGTGAACCTGTGGAATTCTCTACCACAGAAAGTAGTTGAGGCCAATTCACTAAATATATTCAAAAGGGAGTTAGATGAAGTCCTTACTACTCGGGGGATCAAGGGGTATGGTGAGAAAGCAGAAAGGGGGTACTGAAGTTTCATGTTCAGCCATGAACTCATTGAATGGCGGTGCAGGCTAGAAGGGCTGAATGGCTTGCTCCTGCACCTATTTTCTATGTTTCTAAGACCTAGCTCTTGTCAAGCCGACGTGGTGCCTGGTGTGCAACACACGTTAAAAAAAATCCAAGCACAGGCATCTTCCACCCTTCAAAATTTAGTTCGGACCTAGAATTTTAGGTCCATGATTGAAACACCTGTGAACTTTTTGACGTGGAAGCAAGTCATCCTCGATTCGAGGGACTGCCTATGCTGATGATGATGATAATATGAATAAAAACAAGAAATAGGTCACTTTGCTGCAGTAATGTAAACTTTAATCAGGACTCTGATGTGTGATCACCATATGATACCAACAAATTAGAAAAACTTAAAAACATTTTTTGCACTGTTAAAAATGGACTAAAAGCATGGTGTGAGCAAATACTATTTAACCTAATAAGACCATTTCCATAAACATTCAATTTGATTTATCATGGATTCTTAATCTCCAGGTGAAAAGGTGCAAAATATTTCTTTCTCACCCCCACAGATAATTGAGCAAAACTCTAAAATACACCTCTAGTTTGTGGAGATTCTTAGTCAGATGCATGTTTCTAAAAGCAGTTGAGTCATTTAAGAGTATAATGGTGCAACAACCTCCTGTTGCCTCAAGAGGGTGATGTTGTATCAAAATGTTGGCACCAGATGTATAAAGAATGTGTTCACAATTTCATCTTTCAATATCCAACAGCAGAAATATTTATCCTTATTGTGAATAAAGTAGAAGTAACTTAATTTTTTTTAATAATAAATATCTTGCCATAAATAAGCCTACAAGTAATCTGTTAATTTTTGTATCAGTTGGCATTGGATGTAGAAGCTTTATCTATCTTGTTATTCAATGTGCAAGTAGTGAACAAAGGTGAAAAATAGTAGTCACATAATTCATCTTTAAAAGATCCTTGAAGGCTAATCAATTTGATTAGGTTACAAATATTTTTTGAAAAATTCCCACCCCAAAAGTCCTTGACTCCCAGTCATTTTAATGTCCCTGGGCTATTTATCCTCTAATTTCCATCCCCTCCTGTGGGAAAATCTCCAACATCCATTTGGTGCCTCCCTCTCTAAGCTCTGGAGCTATCATTTTAAATAAAACAAGTGTTTAATATGGTTGGTGCAAAGAGAAACAGAGCTGGTTCTCCATCTCCTTAGTCTTCTACCAACATCTTTACATGGCCAATAGAGGATGCATTTATTTATGATTTAGATGTTCTACCTTCCTCATTATCAATAAGATTCTTGAAATGTTACGCTCCAATGCGAATATATTTATTATGTATGTAGTACTTGCAATAGAAGTTAACCAAACACTTAAATTATACTTAACAACCACTTCGGGTAATGATGATTAGGGAATCAAATGCATTATAGTTCTGAGCTCAGTACTTGGGTGGATCAAAGCTTCAAATCCAACTTAACTTTATAATTCTCTACTTTATACCTTTTCTTACCCCTGCTGTGTGACAATCAGCATGTCTCCACACCACATGGTTATACCAAAAGTTTTTTATTAAAACTCCAAAAAATGAAATGCTGCTCATGATTTGCCTTTTTAATATATGTTAGAAACTAATGAGGATCCTATAGCTTATCAATAACCTTATCAATAGTTAATAAGCTGAGTTCCTCACTCACAAGCTCCTTTTCCATTGAGCTGGCAGGATCCTTATTTTTGTTATTTTTATTGCATATTTCTGACCGTACTACATAAACTTGAATTAGAAAGATAATATTTTACACACATGTTCTACTGCAGGAGGAACTAGCCCCCTTGCAATCCATATCCGCAATCACGTTTCTTCAAGCTTGGGACAACTGATATGTCTTCGATTAGCAAAGCTCATTAAGACACATTCTCTATCAGATGATGACTTCATGCAAACAGCTCAGAACTGCAGGAGCTGTATGGGTCAACCTCAGTGTAAAATGTAAAGGTTCCATGGTCACCATCTTCGAATTGCTGTGTAGCTGGCCATTTATAGCATCAATAGTATTTTTAAAACATTACAATTTAAGAATCTTACTTCCCTCCTTATCAAACAAAGGCTAAAATATATTAAAAGGGCAAATCATTAGCGGCATTACATGAGCAAACTTCCTGCTGCTCCCTTACTAATCCTTTCCTTACAACTGCCAATTTTAATATGTTGCACAGTTATAAAATGAAGTAATGTGCCTTCTCTACAGTAGCATTATATAATGGTGTATTATTGCTAGGCAACTGACAAAGGGAAATCCACTCGAGTGAATCATTAGCGAGCTGATACTCAGCAGTGAGAGAGAAAACATGAGGATCGTTCTCTGATTTCATGGAATTTTACAGCATAGAATGAAGCCATTCAGTCCTTCCCACCTGTGCCAGCTCTCTGAAAGAGTTACCCACTTAGCCCCATGCTCCTGCTCTTTCTCCATACGATAGTGGTTCATTTACTTCCACAATGTCTTATTACATTTTGATACATTACAGCTCCAGGTGTCAAAGAATGCTAGCTCCTAACTTTAAAAAAATGCAAAAACTTAATTATTTTTGGGGAGAGGGGTGAGGAATTAAGTTGTTGCATTCTATTGAATAGTAGGATATTTAGACAAAGTTGTAGAATACAAGTCTGCAAAAGTCAAACAAAGGTTTACAAAGGAATGGAAATTGCAGTTGGAGGCTTGTATTCTGACCTGCTGTCTCCGGAGCTTCGGACTCTTGCGGTCCTGGGTCTGCAGGTATACGCCTGCGTAAAGGCCCACATATGGTTCGCAAGTATCCCTGGGATCATGTGGGCCAGCCCAACCAATGACAAAGGAGGATTTCATTTAACTGTACGGAATCCCCATAAGCATAATAGGAATCACCTCATAAATAACATTTCACACCACTGAAATAAAAATAATCACAGGTTCAAAATTAATAAAATACCCGTTAATTAAACATTTAAAACAAAATTTTACTTTTTTGAAAAATAATAATCTAAACTAATTTTAAATGTAAGTGAATATTCAAATCATTTTTAACATTTTTATTTTAACATTTATTTTCACCTTTACGCTGGTGAAAGAAGCCCCTATGCCTGCTTTTACCAGCAGGACAGCCCAATATCTCCATTGATCGACAACCAACAGACGGCTGACCTGGAACTCCAACTTCCATGTGGCCTTTTCCTGTGACTCCAGAATGGCCTGGATGTTTTATGGCCCTCACAGGCCCCATAAGAAGGCCCTATGTCTGTATTTACCATGCTTAAGGGTTTTGTGGGTATTCGCTGGGCAGTAGTTGGGCAACTCTGCACCAGCGAAAGTGAATTTCCCGGGGGTGTGGACAATCGGTCAAAGAGAAACTGACAGATCTCAAGTTCCAAGTTTTCCTGCATGTGGAAACCTGGAACTTGTGGGGCATTTACAATGGCGTGCGCTGTCCCTACACCCTCACAGGCCCTGTAAAATCCGGATCGTTATGGAGACACAGGAAACGGTCACATGGAAGTTGGAGTTCCAGGTCAGTTGGTTGTCGATCAATTGGTTGTCCTGCTAACCAATCTTAGCCTTGGAAATGCTTCTTTAATGCAGAACCACCCCTTCCCTTCTCTTTAATTCCTAGAAAAAGGGTGGTGGGGCTTGGATTCTTCTTGAAAACATACGAACTAGTCACAGTACTGAGCTCAAGCTCTGCTACCCCTCTGCGTCTAAAGTACGTCCCTTACTCACTACATCATTCATCAGAATGGATTTCTCTCTCTCTCTGCTGTCTGGCTGAGCCCCAGACCAGAATGTGCCAATTGCCTGATTTTGTGTTCCATTTTGATCATTTAAATAAAAGTGCAGGTAGGATTCTCTCCCTTTCCCCCTCTGCAAATATTAACCTATTTGGAAAAACCTGGAATGTTAACATTTGTTTCTTTCATAGAACAAGTGCATTGTTTAATTGTAACATTACATGATTTTTCTCCACAGGGGAAGAAGACCCACCTGTTCTCACAACAAAATCATCAGTTTCTGGACTGTGTAAGATAGAAGTAGACAGACACATACATGCTGCAGTAACCCTATAACATTCTATACCGTAGGGTATGCATTGCCACTTTACCTTTTCAGCTTTATATTCACTAACAAACCCTATGATAGTCACTGCTTTAATAACACTGTTATCCTCAATACATTAAGAAAGTTGAGTCCTCTGTCTATTTAATCCACTATTGTGGTTGAAAAGCCATTGTGGCAGGCATTGAGCAAGTGGCATTGTTTTAATACAGGGACCAGTCAGTCGGAGCGGGATCAGGATTTGATTACAACAGTTATAATATCATTATATTGATGACACTAATTTGATGCTTTTAACTGTTTAATGTGTGCTATTTAATTTTATATATTGATTTGGACCATTTGTGCATCTTGATGATTAGAAATTAATATCTTGATCCTTGTGATCAGTGGAAAACCTGATATATTTCCATTTGCCAATATTTAAAGCTGTTTCTTAAGATAAAATAAATGACAACTTAGGGACTAACACTATAGGTGAAATGTTACTTGTAAAAACTTCTATCATTTATCTGACCATTACCATGTGGTAGAGGCCTTACCTATTAGATTTAGCTCAACATTGGACATGTACATATTTACTGATGATGTATTGCTGATAATTGCACTGCTGTGCCCACTGGGGAGGAGGTAATTGAATAATAATTCTAGTTGGAACAATAATTTTACAAAGAAAAAGCAACTGGCAATAATTGATCTCATAATGTGCTCAAATTTAAATTCTGAGTTGAGGTTATTAAATTTAATGCCTCTCGGTCTACAAAACAATTCTACTTTTTCAAACTGACCAATGCGGTTTACAGCCAAGAACTGAATGAAGTTTAGTTTTTAGTGACTGTTTATTGTATAATTTAAAGTCTAAAAGGTGTGAATAGTTTTCAAAATGTGTAATGTGTTGACTCCCAAAATGCCGTTAAAGGGGCAGTATTTTGTAGGTGGCTCACAGCCACTCAAACATTTGTTATATTGATTTAGAATGCAATCTCCAGAGTAATCCAGCCACGTCACTATCGCTGTGGGTGCTGCAAAACAAACTCCACTCCCCAACTTGAGACATGGTTCATCCATCTGTGCACCAGGAGATGGTGATGGCAGCTTGTGTGGCATTATCAGGGGCAGCACATTGAGCGATGTGTGCCAGGGGCTGGGAAAGACTTTCCCTTGTGTAACCAGTGAGGTGCTCATTTATTTCAGGACTGCTCCTCAGACTCCAAAAAGTGAGCATTTCTGTACCAGATTTATTCTGTTTTTGTAACATAATGTAGCCCGTTGACATGTTTCTTTAATGTTCTTTTTCTCAGCAAGGGTGTATTTTGTAATTACTGTGCTATTGACAAATTAATTTCACACTGTAATGATTACCAGCCATAGTTGAAAAGTGCTGTAAATTATTGAACTGATGTAGCGGAGGTCAATCTTGGCATGAATAATGTAATTTATATTCTCTTAAAACGCTAACTTGGTTTGAGACCCATATTGTTCTACATAAAAGAATTTCGTGTCTATTTTATTAGTTAATGGTGTCAATTTTGTGCAATCCTGTGGTCCTTTTTTTCTGTTCCTGTCCTGATACCATGACACTGCTGGGGTACAGTTCCACGGGTGCTGGGAGGCTATTCCACTATGGGGACATTCCAGCTGAGCCTGACCCTGACCTCGCCCTCGCCCTCGCCCACACACGCACTGATTGAGCAGTAATCACTAGATAGTGATCGGAGCTGGAGCAGCAGTTGGTTGCTTTCTTTCTCCCCCCCACCCCCCCCCACCCCCCAACTACTCCCCAGCCAGTCAGTCCTGGTTATAGCCACTTATTACAAACTGGAGATCAAACCTGGTACTCTCCTGGCGAGATAAACTCCTTGTGATATCGTAGTGCCATGTTTATTAAGGAAATTATGTGACTAAATATTTAAATGTGTTTTTAGATAATGGAATTTTAAGGACCAAAGCCTTCTAGTGAAGGGTCTGATGTAAATCTAGTAGAAAAATTAGTAGGAAATGGATTTTTTTTTAAATTGTCTTCATTAATCTGACATTTTGAGGGTTGGGTTCACTACTGTACTATACACTGTGTTCAGGTACAGTGAAGACTTCTGTAGTGTTAAATAATCATCTCAAATATTGCATGGATTATGAACACTGCCTGTCACTGCTTCCATAAATCAATAAGCAGTCGGCATCCTTTGTTAGTTTCCTACAAGCCTCTTGGCATAATTTAATATCTGTGTTCACACCTAGTTTTTGCTGATCATACTGTATTTGTAATGTCATTTTTGGTTATTGTGAAAGACTTTGTTGCAGAGTGCTTTTATAAACTTTTACAAAATACCTGATGTATTCTTTATTTTATATGAGCTATAAATTAAGCTGACTGAGAAAATGTTCTGCTGTTTTGTCTTTTTGTACTGAACTGTTTTTTTAAAAAAAATAAAGCAAAAACCATAATATGCTTCCTAATAAAGACTAGTTCTTGCATTGCTGTATTTTTGTGATCTGGGAGATTCCAAATACTGAGCAGCTGAGTCAATTGATATTTTATTGCAGTGAATTCAACTCGAGAGTTTTATATTGTGATCAACTTCACAAGATTTCAATATTCATTTATCCAGTTCAAGTCCTAAGCTGTACCACATGTTGCCATAACTAATCTGAATTTAACACAAAAGTGTCTGAATGGTTTTGACTATAGCCTTGGTGTGAATTGCCTATATTTAGCCCTATGACATTACCAGCTTATAACCAACCCCATTCCTAGAATTTTCCCTCATGTACCTTAACATGCCTACAGTTTGAATGTTTTATCTTCCTTGCATTCACCTGTCCCTCTGTTCTCTGGGGGGTGTGGGGGGAGGGGACATTACTGGTGAATTTAATAACTTTCTCTCCCCTCTTGGTGGGGGCCCAGTAGCCCTAGTCATGGTGGCTCTGGTTTTACAATGGCTTCTCTTGGAGATATATTCTAGTATCATGGCTACTCCTGATCAAATTTATTGACTGGGCTGGATGAGGTCAGTTCCTTTTCACCAGGCCACTAGTTGAGTGAGATGGGCATGCAGCAAAACCTGTCATTTCTGTCTGATTCTGTGCAACCATACCTCCTGTCACTGATTGTGAAATGACCTTGGCAGCAGTTGTAGAAAATGTCAGTGCAGCTTGGACAGTTCTATTCTTGAGGCCGACGGAGGTGAATAGTTGACAAATGTAAGGGGAGAGGAGAGAGCAAATCTGCTACTCTATTGTAATGCTACAAATATGATCTGCATTTGGTATGAAAGGATCTTTTTGCTTTAATAGAGAACACTTTGGCAGGTCAAGCAGCTGATAATCTGATCACTGTTCAGAAGGGCACCAGTTCAAGCTTGAAACTTCCAGTAACTTGAACTTAGGTTTGGGATAAGAGCTATGTGTCGGGCCATGTGGGAAATTGGCACAGCCTGCAGAACTCCATCTTTAGTCAAGGAGCAAGGATTGATGCTAAGAGGGATAACGGTGACTGTTGAAGCCTGTGGTACCACCTTTCATGCTGGAAACAGCTCTATTGAGTGGCCTCCAAAAAAATATATTAAATATTTAGTACATATGACAAATATATTCAATATATTTATACAGAATACAAATTACAGAAAGATCTTGTCACACAAGATTTAATATTTGAGTTATTTGATTGTATCAAACATAAATTTACGGGGGGAGGCTGGGATGCTCACAGTAGGCTTGATTGGACTCGATTAGAGATTAGTTTTATCCTTTCTTGAGATTGAAGTAGGAAGAGTGAAGGATAAGCCAGGAAATTACCACAAAACCCAGTTAAAATTATTTTCACACACCAGATTTCCATACAAATAATTTTTGAATTCCATACTGAGGTTTAAGGCAAAGATTCATAACATAGGATCAAGCTCAATATTGTTTGCATCTGAGTTATATGTAAGTGGATTCTCTCTACCTATCGGCATAGTGACTGTTAGTATACATAACACATGAGTAGGGCTGTTTTTGATATTGCATCAGCCACTGAGTGGTAATTCTTCTTTCAGTGGTACCAGACTTACCTCTGAGGTAAAAGGTTGTGGACTCAAGCCTCACAATTGGACTCAAGCACATAATCTAGGCTGATGCTTTAAAGTTGTACTGAGAGAGTACTGCATTGTCAGAGGTGCTGTCTTTCGAGTGAGATGTTCAATTAAGGCCTGGTCTGCCTATTCAGTTGGACGTAAAGGATTCCATAACACTTTTTGCAGAACAGAGGACTTCTGATATCCTAGCCAACACTTATCCCACAGCTAACAATCTAATGTCCTCAGAATGGGATGTGTGCTATATTTGGATTCAGATAATTGTATCCTTGAACTCTGAATGTATATTCAGACAGTATATATTCGGAGTGCAAGTTTGTGAATATCTGAACCTAGTTATAGTTAGCCAGGACACATTGTACTAACGGGACCATTCCAAGGACATAAGGCATTAAACTAGTAATATTATAGAAAATTCTACTGAGAGCTGAGGACTGCCATCTATGGACACGGTCTTAGACAAGCAATCCTTTTTATAAATCCTGAAATTTCAAATATGACTAATGTGAATGTTGGCACTATTCTTAGTGGGCTCGAAAGGAAACGGTGATCTATTTGGTAAATGAAAAACCTATAGTTAGTTTGTTTTACATAGGATATACGGCACAGAAACAGGCCATTCGGATCAACCGGTCCATGTCGGCATTTATGCTCCACTCAAGCCCATTACATAATGTGGGTTGTTTAAACAGTAGGAAAATAGAAAGCTCGGGTAACAAAGTTAATGATACTGGAGATCGGTATAGCTAAACTGTTTTTACAAAAACTCAATCCTGATCTAGAAATTTACGCTTTCCCCTTTCTCTGTTATAGGCCTTAGATAAATCCATACTGGAAACAAAAGTGCTTAATAAAAATGATACTATTGAGATCGGAGTTAACATTTTCTGTATTTTCTGTTGCTTAAATTTGATTTAGTCAGCAATGAGCTCTGCTGGTTTGTGACCTATTTGTCAGATTTAACACGTTACGGTATTTGGAGCGTCTTGTCAATGCCTCAAAAAAGCTTTAGACAATGAATTACTTTAGAAGAACAGTGACTCTTATGGAGGCAAACTTGGAGTGTTGCAGCTTTAGGAAAAGAGGAGGCTGACCGGAATGACTCGTCAGCTGATTCTGGAGCAGCATTGAGGCTGCACATCAGGAAGTCTATGACCCTAGCAGTCTGTTCACCCTGGTTAAAGAATGTGGTGTGGAGAGAAATCAAAGGAAAATTAAAAATTGCCATGGACCCTGGTACATCCCTTCTCATTTAGGTGGCAGTTCAGTGTCATAAAGTGCAAGGAAAGTTCAGATTCAAACTAGAAAACATTTGGTCCTACTGGACCAATCGGTGATCATCTTGTACACCATACACAAGGGTACTAAATTAGTTTGACTAGAGGTCAGGAGACAAAAATATTATGTCCAAGTATTTAACTTTACTCTTTAAATCCTCTTGTACAAGGATGGATGCAATTAGGCACAATTCGTCAGAGTCTGGCCTCTTGTGCATTCCTTTCTCCTTGCCTCGCCCTTGGCTGGCATTACATTAACCAGCTAAGTCCCACTCTCTCTGATTCCTTCCCTATATCTCTCTGCCTCTCTACTTCCCTTTCCTCTAAGACCCTCCTTAAAACCCAACTCTTTGACCAAACTTCTTCTCCATTTTTTTCTCTCACATTTTGGGATGTTTTTCTACATTAAAGGTGCTATATAAATGTAAGTTGTTGTTGATCTGTAACTGTACCCAATCCAGGGATAATGTAGAAGCTAGCATAGCTAATTGATTTCTGACTACACAAATTACTTTCAAATGTGTTTATTTTTAAATCTAATACTCTCATAGGAATTTAATTTCCTTTTTTAAAAAAAAAATAAAAGTTTACAAACTGAAGTCATACTGCTCTATCAAAGTCAGAAGATGGAATTTAGGTCTGTTGCTTAGAAGAGTATCGACTAACGCTGCAGCCCCTAGATTCCCCAACAAAGGGCTGCTCTCCTTTCCCACCACAGCACTGCCACATCATTCACTCTGCCAGGTCTTGCACTCTGACACTGTCCAAGCTACCAAACTTGAAAATCAGTTGCAGAACTGGACGTTAACTTTTCTTTCTTCATTTTAATATGAACATTGTTCTTTAGAAGTTGACAAACCAACCAATGTCCTGCAGCAATCTTGGAGATGATGGCTGAAACTGCAATAAATAGAAAGTTGCCACGGGTTGCAAAGATCTTCTGCCATCTGAGGTTGCAGATTAAATTGTGACTATTCGTCTGTTCATAGTGTCCAGAGGGCCTGTTCATTCCATATTAGCATTTACACTACTTAAAATCTATTGTGGTGTGATGCCTGCAGTGATCAGTGAAGCCATAAATTCCATTATTTGAAGTATATAATGTATTAGAATTAGAGCGATGTAGGGACTTTTTAAAACTATTTTCTCAAAAGAGAACAATCCTAGAAGCTTATAATGTTTTTTATTCAGTAATTCTACCAACATTAATAAAAAAATAACTAATGACAGCAACTCAACATAGCAGAGATTTAGTGGCAGATTTTTTTGAATTCAGGCACTTAAAAAAATTTTCAATATTGGCAGGTTTCAGCATTATTGTCATAAAAGGAAAATGTACACATTGAAGAAATGGATTAACCACGTGATATTCATGAACATTTCAGCTCTGGCAGTTGAGTGTTTGATTGTCATTCAGATCCTAACTTTAACTGGCATATCAACATGATCATATTCAATATGCGAATCTAACTGGTTCTTTATCAGAATACTAGATGGAATCACTTATGATGGAAAATCATTTATCTTGCCTGTCATGCATGCTCCCTGTCGGCCAATTGAGAATAACACTGTGCAGATATATATAATCCAATCTGTGTCAACTAAATGGGGAACATGGAGATGGCAGAAACTCTGAACAAATATTTTGTATCAGTCTTTACAGTAGAGGACACTAATAATATTCCAACGGATAGTCAAGTGGCTATATGGGGGGAGGAACTTAACACAATCACAATCACTGAGGAGATGGTACTCAGTAAGATAATGGGACTAAAGGCGGATAAATCCCCTGGACCTGATGGCTTGCATCCTAGGGTCTTAAGAGAAGTAGCGGCAGGGATAGTGGATGCATTGGTTGTCATTTACCAAAATTCCCTGGATTCTGGGGAGGACCCAGCAGATTGGAAAACTGCAAATGTAACGCCCTATTTAAAAAAGAAGGGAGACAAAAATCAGGAAACTATAGCCTAACATCTGTGGTTGGGAAGATGTTGGAGTCCATTATTAAAAAAGCAGTAGCAGTACATTTGGAAAAGCACAATTCGGTCAGGCAGAGTCAGCATGGATTTATGAAGGGGAAGTCATATTTGACAAATTTGCTAGAATTCTTTGAGGATGTAATGAACAGGGTGGATAAAGGGGAACCAGTGGATGTAGTGTATTTGGACTTCCAGAAGGCATTTGACAAGATTACTGCACAAGATAAAAGTTCACGGGGTTGGGGGTAATATATTAGCATGGATAGAGGATTGGCTAACAAACAGAAAACAGAGAGTAGGGATAAATGGTTCATTCTCGGGTTGGCAATCAGTAACCAGTGGGGTGCCGCAGGGATCAGTGCTGGGACCCCAACTATTTACAATCTATATTAACAACTTGGAAGAAGGGACTGAGTGTAATGTAGCCAAGTTTGCCGACGATACAAAGATGGGAGGGAAAGCAATGTGTGAGGAGGACACATAAAATCTGCAAAAGGACATAGACAGGCTAAGTGAGTGGGCAAACATTTGGCAGATGGAGTATAATGTTGGAAAGTGTGAGGTCATGCACTTTGGCAGAAAAAAATCAAAGAGCAAGTTATTATTTAAATGGAGAAAGATTGCAAAGTGTTGCAGTACAGTGGGACCTGGGGGTACTTGTGCATGAAACACAAAAGGTTAGTGTGCAGGTACAGCAAGTGATCGAGAAAGCCAATGGAATCTTGGCCTTTATTGCAAAGGGGATGGAGTATAAAAGCAGGGCAATATTGCTACAGTTGTACAGGGCATTGGTGAGGCCACACCTGGAATACTACGTGCAGTTTTGGTTTCCATATTTACGAAAGGATATACTTGCTTTGGAGGCAGCTCAGAGAAGGTTCACAAGGTTGATTCCAGAGATGAGGGGGTTGACTTATGAGGAAAGGTTGAGTAGGTTGGGCCTCTACTCATTCGAATTCAGAAGAATGAGAGGTGATCTTATCGAAACGTATAAGATTGTGAGGGGGCTTGACAAGGTGGATGCAGAGAGGATGTTTCCACTGATAGGAGAGACTAGAACTAGAGAGCATAATAGAATAAGAGGCCGCCCATTTAAAACTGAGATGAGGAGAAATTTCTTCTCTCAGAGGGTTGTGTATCTGTGGAATTCGCTGCCTCAGAGAGCTGTGGGTGCTGGGACATTGAATAAATTTAAGACAGAAATAGACAGTTTCTTGAACGATAAGGGGTTATGGAGAGCGGGCAGGGAAGTGGACTTGAGTCCATGATCGGATCAGCCATGATCGTATTAAATGGTGGAGTAGGCTCGAGCAGCCGTATAGCCTTCTCCTGCTCCTTTTTCTTATGTTCTTATGTAAGACAGAGTGAAGATGGGAGGATAGCAAGAATAAAAATATTTAAAATGTATATATGTTTCAGGTTCCCTGGTATGAAAGCAGCAACAGAATGACAGAATACAGACTCAGATCTGGCAATCTTGATATGGCAGGGACGTAGTTGACAATGAAAGTACGAGTTGAGGGGATGAGAAAATCTGAGAATAAGTCAAGCCATGTTGGTCTTTTATGCCTTGTAGAAAACACTTGCATGGTGATATTGGCAGAGCTGCTCCCCAGCCTGTTCTTGTTGCAGAATGTTCATCTGTTGTAGAATGTACATCGTGTGGAAAGAATCCACAAAAGGAAACAAAAAGGAATTACCAAAAGAAAGTTCTTTTAGCGTGAAAATTTATTGTGAAATTGTATTCACAAAATTAACACAGATTTCAAGCTTTTTTTACTTTCAGTAACATAACTGATTCCTCCTTCCTGCTGGAACTTGACGAGTTGCCATCAGGAAGTTCCTGACTACAGGTGGCTGTGAGGCTCATTGATTTTATTTCCTAGCTAGTAGCCAAATACAACAACAACAAAAAAAACACTGAACCATTCCTCATCCATGAATCACGATATCCTTGGCTGAAAGGGGAGAAATTAGCCTTTTATTTCTACATCTTTACACCTCATTTACTGACCATCCTGGGAGTGTGCTTGGGTAAATGAAAAGAGGTCACTTCCTGGGCAATACTTTGCTTCCTGCCCCCTCTCACATGACCTATTTGAAATTGGCAAACATGCCCAGTAAGAAAAATGTCAGTCAAGATTGGAATCCCTACCAGGCTGTTCGGCTCAACAAAAATGTTATATTTTCCCATGGAGCACTCGACGTGTGGCTGGATTTTTGAGTGCTTTGCAACCAGGTTTTCGCCGCGTTTTGACCCTCTGCGGCAAAAACCCGGTCACTAAGCCCAGTCTCGATCCTCGGTTCCCTGTTTGCGGCGGCGCTTGGACGCACCGCCAGGGAAAGCTGCGCTGGACGTGTAAGGACTCGGATTGCGTTACCGTTCGAGTTTCGGCACTCACCCGACACGTACGCCATGCCCAGAACACAGACAGGTAAAATCTAGTGGTGCAGCCTTGCCAGCAGCGGCAAGTTCGAAAACCTGCAAAAAAGGTAAGTTAAAGTTTTAATGTTTTTGCAGCAAGTTATTAGGTAAGGATCTTGGTGATGTTTTTTTGAATGTTTTTATTTGAATTGCCCCTCCCCCCCAAGGCCTCTGTTGCAGCGCTCCCGGTCCCGCACTAAAGTTGCCGAGGATCGCGTTTTGCGCCATGAATAATTGTGCAACGCCTCCCTTTGCGACCTGGCGCAGACCCCAAAGGCCGAAAGTTAGGCCTTAAATCGGTAACGCAGTGAAAACAGTAATTTTCACATACTGCTTATGTTAGCGCCCAAAAACCCTAAAATCTGGCCTGTGCTCTAAAATTGCTGTCAGCACATATCTTTTAGTTAAAAACATAGAAACATAGAAATTTACAGCGCAGAAGGAAGCCATTTCAGCCCATCGTGTCCACGCCGGCCGACAAAGAGCCGTACGACCCTTGGTCAGCAGCCCTAAAGGTTACATATAAAGCTATGAACAATGACGGAAAGGCAAAGAGCATCCAGCCCAAAGCAGTCCTCCTCACACAACTGTGACGCCCCTTATACTGAAACATTCTACACTCCACCCCAACCGGAGCCATGTGATCTCCTCGGAGAAGCAAAAACCGGATAAAAACCCAGGCCAATTTAGGGAGAAAAAATCTGGTAAAATTCCTCTCCGATCCATCCAGGCAATTGGATGGATCCAGGCAAAACTAGTCCAGATCACCCTGGCCATATTCGATTCCCTGCAGTACTTACCATTATATCAGCACCGTCAAACAAAAGGTCATCCAGTCTAATCCCGTAACCCTGCAGGTTACGGCACTTTAAGTGTCCATCTAACCATCTCTCAAAAGTGATGAGGGTTTCTGCATCCGCCACTCTTCTAGGCAGCGAATTCTAGATCCCCACAATCCTCTGCGTAAAGAAGCTCCCCCTCAAATCCCCTCTAAACCTTCCACCAATCACCTTAAAATTATGTCCCCTCGTAATAGACACCAATAGAAATAAGCCCTTACTATCCACTATGTCCAGGCCCTTCAATATTTTGTACACCTCAATGAGGTCTCCCTTCAACCTCCTCTGTTCCAATGAGAAAAAGCCCAGCCTATCTAATCTGTTCTCATAACTAAGATTCTCCAGTCCAGGCAGCATCCTAGTAAATCTCCTCGGCACCCTCTCTAGTGCAATCACGTCCTTCCTATAATACGGCGACCAGAACTGTAAGCTGTGGCCTAACCAAAGTATTATACAATTTAAGCATAACCTCCCTGCTCTTATATTCTATGCCTCGGCCAATAAAGGCAAGCATTCTGTATGCCTTCTTAATCACCTCCACCTGGCCTGCTACTTTCAAGGCTTTCCAAATCGGAGAGACAGAAAGAAAGTGATTTTATACTAAAGTATGGAGTGACACTGTAAACATGTGACACACACTCACCGTGTTGTGGCGCCAGCTCCAAACATTAAGTGAACGGGATGATGAACGGGACAGGGGTTTGGAAAGTCAGGGCGTGAACGGGTTGGTTCAGCTTGGAACAGCGGCCAGGGAGAGAGGTGGAATCGGTGTTGTGAATGAGTGCGGGGTTTGTTGCAGGGCCCGAAGACAATGAATGGCTTCAGTCCTTCCCGCTCTTTAACAGACAGGAAATTGTGGCTCATCGAAGATTTGACGTCGGACAAAAATCTGGCAGCACAGAGGCAATAGACCCCAGGGAGTGAGAATGTACCCGTGAAAATAGTCTGTGGACAAGCACTCCAAGGTCCCTTTGTTCATCTACACTATTAAGTGACCTACCACTTAATGTGTATACCCTTTCTTTATTAGCCCTCCCAAAGTGTATCACCTCACACTTCTCTGAATTAAATTCCATTTGCCATTGCTTTGCCCACCTGACCAGTAGATTGATACCCTCCTGCAGCCCATGACTTTCCTCTTCATTATCAACCACACAGCCAATTTTAGTGTTGTCTGCAAACTTCTTAATCAGACTCCCTATATTCAAATCTAAATCGTTGATATATACCATAAAAAGCAAGTGATCCAATGCTGAGCCCTGCGGAACCCCACTGGAAACATCCTTCCAGTCACAAAAACATCCATCAATCATAACCCTTTGCTTCCTACCTCCAAGTTAATTTTGGATCCAACTTGCCACTTTCCCCTGTATCCTATGGGCTTTAACTTTCATGACCAGTCTACCATGTGGGACTTATCAAAAGTCTTGCTAAAGTCCATATATACTACATTGTACATACTACCCTCATCGACCCTCTTGGTTACCGCCTCAAAAAATTCAATCAGATTAGTCAAACACGATCTTCCCTTAACAAATCCGTGCTGACTGTCCCTAATTAATCCTTGCCTTTCCAAATGTAGATTTATCCTGTCTTTCAGGATTTTTTCCAATAATTTTCCCACCACTGAGGTTAGACTGACAGGCCTGTAATTACTCGGCCTATCCCTTTCTCCCTTCTTAAACAAGGGTACTACATTAGCAGTCCTCCAATCCTCCGGCACCATGCACAGATCCAAAGAGGACTGGAAAATGATGATCAAGGCCTCTGCTATTTCCTCTTTTACTTCGCTCAACAGCCTGGGATGTATTTCATCTCTTATTCTTCGAAATTCCAAAGAGTAACAATCATACAATATGCATCTTTTTACTTTTGAAAGGAACTGGGGAAAACACCTGAGATATAACTGCTGTCTCATCCTGAGAGCGAGGGACTTATCTACTCGGGGGGCAGATTAACCATGGGGCGGATAGGGCTGCAGCCCCAGGCCCACCAAAGAAATGTAGGAAAAACATATAAGGCCTCCCAAATAGTCTGAATAGAATAGACAATAAGAGAGGAAAAATAAGACCGAGGAAAATATTGTTTATTGGCCTAATGTGTACATAACTATTTTTGCAGAAACAAGATCTTTACTATTTAACTGTGTTAGTATATAATATATTTAATATATAAAATATATGTTAATATATATTAATATATTATAGTATAAGTCCACCATAGTAATTTGTTTTATATTTATGCATTTGATATATATGCTTTCATTGTTGAATATACTGGCCTATGTTTTCATACTCAAAATCAGAATCATATACATAATGTAACGAACATGAACAAACATAACGATAGGCCCATTTGGATCAGTTTGCCCCAGGCACTTAATCCGTCCCGGTACCTACTCCTTTCCCACCCAGATCTGACCGACTGCAATTATAAATTGCAGACAGCAAGGACACCTGCCCCAAGCTGAGTGATATCATCGGGGTCCAACCTGCAATTTTAACCTGAGGCCTGAGCATGGGAATAGTCGTAGTTTCCTCGCGAGGCCAAACCTGCCAGAAGATGCCCAAACAATACGATATTTATTTATTTTTTAGTTTCCTTGTGGCAGGTAACCTTGGGCCTCCTCCCACGACCAGATTCCTGTCCTCCCTGCCTATCCACTTGCCTTTCTGCCAGGGATGGTTCCCGGCGGCTGCCTCTGGCCAGCATGATTTCAACAGGCGGGCAGCTGCTTCCCGCCAACTACCCAGTTGATTTGGTCGGAAAGTCGGCAAGCAGCATGCAAATGATGACCGGCCATTAAGATTGGCCAGGCCTGCCTGTGGCCACTCCTGGATGGGCACACCGCTCGCTTTCCTGTGCCCCCGCCCAGGAGTAAAATTCGAGGCCAAAATCTCTGATATATTGAATGGTATCTGTAAACTGTTCCCTCTGAAGTGAGCATGCGAACATTTTGTCGCTTTGTGCATGATTTTTTTATGCCAGGCTTAAGGACAGTAAGTAATATAGGGGTCGAAATTGATCAAAGGCAAGTTCCGCCCATTTACCGTCGAAAAGATCCTGACGGTACTTTGTGCGGAGGTTTGATCAAAAAAGAAGAAAAAAAGCACCCGGTGGCAAAAATGGGCGTTTCACGACGATTCTGGGAAGTAGAGGGCGGTAGGTGGAGAATGTTACACCGAGGCTGGAGTCGGGCCCAGGGAGGGGGGAACGCAAAAAAAAAAAGTTCAAAAAATAAAAATCAAAAAATCACAAAACCTTCAGAGGACCCTTTAATACAAAATCGTTGCAAAAAAAAGTAAAGAAAAAAATCTAATTTACCTTTGCTTGCAGGTCTTCATACCTACCGTCCAGATAAGATCTGCTTCTACACGGCGGCCTTTTCTCCTGCAGTAGCGGAGAACCGCTCGGATGAATCTCGGGCGGGAGGACTTTTTTCAGCGCTGTACGCCGGTGGACATTCTCCAGCAGTCCTTCCAAACTGCCGCGTGAGGGCTTCACCAATTTCCCACGGAGGGGAGAGCGCTGAAAAAACAGGGAGTCCGCCGAGTTTTGCTGGTGGTAGGGCCATCAATTTCAGCCCCATAGAGTTCTTTTAGTTAGGTTTAATTATGTGCCGTTTACCTGTTTATTGATGTTACTATATCCATGCTATAAGACAGCTAAAAAACAACAAAGCTACGAGAGCAGATGGAATCCCTGCTGAGGCACTGCTGGCGCAGATACACAACCTCATCTCTCTCATCTGGAGGGAGGAGAGCATGCCGGGGGATCTCAGAGATGCAGTGATCGTGACCATCTTTAAAAAAGGGGACAAGTCCGACTGCGGCAACTACAGAGGAATCTCCCTGCTATCAGCCACTGGGAAAGTCATCACGACAGTCCTCCTCAACCGTCTTCTCCCTGTGGCTGAGGAGCTCCTCCCGAAGACACAGTGCGGATTTCGTCCCCTCTGGGGCACAACGGACACGATTTTTGCAGCGCAACAGCTGCAGGAAAAATGCAGGGAACAGCGCCAGCCCTCATACATGGCACATGGCCTTCTTCGACCTTACAAAGGCCTTCGACACTGTCAACCACGAGGGTCTATGGAGCATCCCCCTCCATTTCGGATTCCCCCAAAAGTACGTCACCATACTCTGCCTGCTCCACGACGACATGCAAGCTGTGATCCTTACCAACGGATCCATCACAGACCAAATCCACGTCCGGACCGGGATCAAGCATGGCTGCGTCACTGCCTCAACCCTCTTAATCTTCCTTGCTGCCATGCTCCACCTCACAGTTGACAAGCTCCCCGCTGGAGTGGAACTAAACTGCCGAACCAGTGGGAAGCTGTTCAATCTTCGCTGTCTCCAGGCCAGGTCCAAGACCACTCCAACCTCTGTCATCGAGCTACAGTACGCGGACGATGCCTGCGTCTGTGCACACACAGAGGCCGAACTCCAGGACATAGTCAACGTATTTACCAAGGCGTATGAAAGCATAAGCCTTATGCTAAACATCAATAAGACAAAGGTCCTCCACCAGCCTGTCCTCGCCACTCAGCACTGCCCCCAAATATCAAGATCCACGGCGTGGCCCTGGACAACGTGGACCACTTCCCTTATCTTGGGAGCCTCCTATCAACAAGAGCAGGCATTGTCGACGAGATCTAACACCGCCTCCAGTGCACCAGTGCAGCCTTCGGCTGCCTGAGGAAAAGAGTGTTTGAAGACCAGGTCCTCAAAACTGTCACCAAGCTCATGGTCCACAGGGCCGTAGTAATACCAGCCCTCCTGTATGGCTTAGCGACGTGGACCAGGTACAGTAGACACCTCAAGTCGCTGGAAAAATATCACCAATGATGTCTCCGCAAGATCCTACAAATCCCCTGGGAGGACAGACGCACCAACATTAGCGTCCTCGTTCAGGCCAACATCTCCAGCATTGAAGCACTGACCACACTTGATCAGCTCCGCTGGGCAGGCCACATTGTTCGCATGCCAGACACGAGACTCCCAAAGCAAGCGCTCTACTCAGAACTCGTCCACGGCAAACGAGCCAAAGGTGAGCAGAGGAAACGTTACAAGGACACTCTCAAAGCCTCCCTGATAAAGTGCGACAACCCCACTGACACCTGGGTGTCCCTGGCCAAAGACCGCCCTAAGTGGAGGGAGTGCATCCGGGAGGACGCTGAGCTCCTCGAGTCTCGTCGCCGAGAGCATGCAGAAATAAAGCACAGGCAGCGGAAGGAGCGTGCGGCAAACCAGACTCCCCGCCCGCCCCTTTCCTTCACCCACTGTCTGTCCCACCTGTGACCGAGACTGTGGTTCTCGTATTGAACTGTACAGCCACCTAATGCTAAGAATGGAAGCAAGTCTTCCTCGATTCCGAGGGACTGCCTATGATGATGATAAGCTTGGTGCCAGATTTGAGGTCCTGGTCTTCAAACACTCTCTTCCTCAGGCGACTGAAAGCTACGATGGCACACTGGAGGCATTGTTGGACCTCATCATCGATTCCTGTCCTTGCCGATAGTAGGCTCCTGAGGTGTGGAAAATGGTCAACATCCAACATCCCCAGCATCGAAGCACTGACCACACTCCACCAGCTCCGTTGGCCGAGCCACATCGTTCACATGCCCAACACGAGACTCCCAAAGCAAACGCTGTACTCAGAACTACACAGCAAGCGAGCCCCAGGTGGGTAGAGGATACGTTTCAAGGACACCCTCAAAGCCTCCTTGATAAAGTGCAACATCCCCACCGGTACCTGGAAATCCCTAGCCCAAAGTGCAGGAAGAACATCCGGGAGGGCCCTCAGCACCTCGAGTCTTGTCGGCGAGAGCATGCAGAAAACAAACGCAGGCAGTGGAAGGAGTGCACGGCAAACCAGACTCCCCACCCACCCTTTCCTTCAACCACCTTACAGAGACTGTAATTCCTGCATTGGACTGTACAGCCACCTGAGAACTCACTTCTAGAGTGGAAGCAAGTCTTCCTTGCTTTCGAGGGACTGCCTATGATGATGATCCATGGTATGTTTATACTAAATTCGAATTAAGTAAGGCAGAAAACTTGCACTCTCCATCTAGCCAATGGTCAGCTAACCTCCAAACTGAAAACTAAAACAACTCCGCAGCAGCCAAGAAGCATAAATCTGTTCATGTCTTCAGCTCCAATTCTTCACTATGTTCTTTTCTGCTTTTCTGAGCATCTGATCCATTGTGGCCCCTTTCAGTTCTCGATGACTCTATTTTACTGCTTGTTATAAATCACTGCGGTGTTCCTAACCAGGCAGAAGATGCTATCAATGAGCAGAGAGATGCTCAGTGACTATCCTATTCCCATGCAACATTCAGTCCAAACTAAGACCTGAGACAAATGAGATTTGTCCTAGGCCCAATGCAGTAAGAACAGCAAAATTGTGATGGTAGTTCCTATGATGTACAGCAATAGTCTAAACTAATTAAGTTCAAAGCTATGGGCATACAGCACTAAACATGGGTATCGCTATGAAACTAGCGGAAGTGTGGAAAAAGTCATGTACTAGTTAGAGGAGCAATGTCAGGGTGGGGTAAGTACTGTGTAGGGTACCCCTGAGCTTATGTTGGGATCAGATACTGTTTCTAATTTACATCAATTATTTGGATTCGGAAACTCAGTGCAAATTGGTTAAATTTGCAGGTGATGCCAAACTTCAGAATGAGCTAAGTGAAATGTGACTGAGCTGAACAATGGTAGATGAAACTTAATGCAGGCAAATGTCAAGTATAGCACATAGGAAAGGAAAATGGGCAACATGCATATGCCACGAATGATGTTGAAATGGCTAAGAATTAAGTTGAAAGAGACCTAGGAGTCTTACTGGACTCAAAGCTCAATAGAATGTTGATCCACAAAGGAAAAAACAGTAGAATACAAGTCAGAGGAAGTCGTGACCAAACTGCACAGTGCTCTGGTCAGACCACCCTTCGACTGTCGTGTGCCGTTCTGGTGGGTGAGACAAAATGAGACATCATTACAAGGAAAGGCTGGAGAGACTTGGGCTCTTCAGCCTGGAAAGGAGGCGTCTGAGAGGTAATCATAGAGAGATGTATAAAATAGTAAATGGTATGTGAAAGATTACATAAAAACATAGAAAATAGGTGCAGGAGTAGGCCATTTGGCTCTTCGAGCCTGCACCACCATTCAATATGATCATGGCTGATCATTCACCTCAGTACCCCATTCCTGCTTTCTCTCTATACCCCTTGATCCCTTTAGCCGTAAGGGCCATATCTAACTCCCTCTTGAATATATCTAACGAACTGGCATCAACAGCTCTTCAAGGTAGAGAATCCTGAACACTACATTAAATTAAACAGTGGGAGTAGGACAAGGGGATGCAGGTTCAAAATAGTAAAGGATAATTTTAGGACTGATATCAAGAGGTTCGTCACACAGAGATAACCTTTGGAATGGACCTCCAAGCAGTGTGGTGGAGATAAAATCCCTGGGATGGTTTTAAGAAACAATTAGATACACCGATGGGGCAAGAGTAGGCTTGTTCCGGATGGCTGAATTAAGATGGCCTGAATGGCCTTCCTAATCCATAAGTATTTTGTAAAATTAAAATACAGTGACCGACAGTGGTTCAGTACTGTCTAATCGATGCACACATGAAATCGACTATGTGCTAATAAGTTCATTTATTGGGTGGGAGCAGTAGCAAAGGATTTGACATTTTCTCCACTTATTTTCAAAGGGAGAAGGTGCACAATGACTGGGGGTGGGGGTGAGTGGGCGGGGGGAAAGTGAGAGAATCAGTGAGTAACCAAGGTCCTAAAAGTTTATTTCAACCTTTTTGGTGGTGGTTGTAGGTTATTTTCTCTGGGTTTTCTGAGGAATATAGTGGTATCCTACTAAACTGATCACCATTTGTAGTGAACAGTCCCCCATCCACCTCCATAGCACAAACCTGGTATTGCAGTACTTCCAGGAACGGTGCAGTGGCTCTAGGCCTTTTGGCTAAGAGCATTGGCGCAGAGTGATCCTTGATGTGTGCAAGGTGACCTCTGGCGTTTGTGATTTGACAAAGAATTGGAAAGATTGGCTACGAATTTAAAAAAAAAAATCTAGGCCTTAAGCTTGGAATTCCCTCCCCGAATCTCTCTACCTTTCTCTCCTTTTAGATCCTCCTTAAAATCTATCTAATTCACCAAGCTTTTAGTCACACCTCCTAAAATCTGCTTTGGGAGTTCCAGGATTTTGAGCTAACGTCAAAAAAGGAACGGCGATATATTTCCACGATGGTTCGTGACTTGGAAGAAAACTTGGAGGTGGTGGTATTCCCATGCACCTGCTGCCCTTGTCCGTCTAGGTGGTAGAGGTCGCGGGTTTGGGATGTGCTAGTGAAGAAGCCTTGGCGAGTTGCTGCAGTGCATCTTGTAGATGGTACACACTGCAGCCACATTGCACTAGTGGTGAAGGGAGTGAATATTTAAGGTTGTGGATGAGGTGCCGATCAAGCGGGCTGCTTTGTCGAGCTTCTTGAGTGTTGTTGGAGCTGCACTCATCCAGGCAAATAGTAGAGAGTATTCCACTACATTCCTGATGTGCCTTGTAGATGGTGGAAAGGCTTTAGGGAGTCAGAGATGAGTCATTCACTGCAGAATACCCAACATCTGACCTGCGCTTGTAGCCATAGTATTTACGTGGCTGGTCCAGTTAAGTTTCTGGTCAACGGTGACACCCAGGATGTTGATGGTGGGGAATTCAACAAAGATAATGCCATTGAATGTCAAGGGGCTGTGGTTAGAATTTATTTTGTTGGAGGTGGTCATTGTCTGGCACTTCTGTGGTGTGAATATTACTTGCCACTTATCAGCCCAAGCCTGGAAAGAGCAGTGCAAGGAAGGTAGTGCAGAGGTCCCCTGCAGTCATCCCCCTCCAAAACAGATACAGCGCTTTGGGTACTGTTGAGGGGATGACTCATCAGGGGAGGGCAGCAGCAGCCAAGTCCATGGCACCGTGGGTGGCTCTGTTGCACAGGAGGGCAGGAAATAGAGTGGGACAGCTATAGTGGTAGGGGATTCTATTGTAAGGGGAATAGATAGACGTTTCTGCGGCCGCAATCGAGACTCCAGGATGGAATGTTGCCTCCCTGGTACAAGGGTCAAGGATGTCTCAGAGCAGTTGGAGAACATTTTGGAGGGGGAGGGTGAACAGCCAGTTGTCATGGTGCATATAAGTACCAACGATATAAGTAAAAAATGGGATGAGGTCCGACAAGTTGAATTTAGGAAGCTAGGTGTTAAATTAAAAAGTAGGACCTCAAAAGTAGTAATCTCAGGATTGCTACCAGTTCCACGTGCTAGTCAGAGTAGGAATCGCAGGAGAGCTCAGATGAATACGTGGCTTGAGGAGTGGTGCAGAAGGGAAGGATTCAAATTCCTGGGACATTGGAACCGGTTCTGGGGGAGATGGGACCAGTACAAACCGGACGGTCTGCACCTGGGCAGGACCGGAATCAATGTCCTAGGGGGAATGTTTGCTAGTGCTGTTGTGGAGGGGTTAAACTAATATGGCAGGGGGATGGGAACCTATGCAGGGAGACAGAGGGAAGTAGAATGGGGGCAGAAGCAAAAGATAGAAAGAATAAAAGTAAAAGTGGAGGGCAGAGAAACTCAAGGCAAAAATCAAAAAGGCCACGTATTCAAAATTCTAAAGGGGCAAAGTGTGTTAAAAAGACAAGCCTGAAGGCTGTGTGCCTCAATGCAAGGAGTATTTGTAGTAAGATGGACGAATTAACTGCACATGTAGCAATTAATGAATATGATATAATTGGCATCACGGAGACATGGCTCCAGGGTGACCAAGGCTGGGAACTCAACATCCAGGGGTATTCAACATTCAGGAAGGACAGACAGAAAGGAAAAGGAGGTGGGGTAGCGTTGCTGGTTAAAGAGGAAATTAATGCAATAGTAAGGAAGGACATTAGCTTGGATGATGTGGAATTGGTATGGTTGGAGCTATGGAATACCAAAGGACAGAAAAGCAAAGAGTAGGAGTAAACGGGTACTTTTCAGAATGGCAGGCAGTGACTAGTGGGGTGCCGCAAGGTTCTGTGCTGGGGCCCCAGCTGTTTACATTGTACATTAATGATTTAGACGAGGGGATTAAATGCAGTATCTCCAAATTTGCGGATGACACTAAGTTGGGTGGCAGTGTGAGCTGCGAGGAGGATGCTATTATGCTGCAGAGTGACTTGGATAGGTTAGGTGAGTGGGCAAATGCATGGCAGATGAAGTATAATGTGGATAAATGTGAGGTTATCCACTTTGGTGGTAAAAACAGAGACACAGACTATTATCTGAATGGTGACAGATTAGGAAAAGGGAAGGTGCAACGAGACCTGGGTGTCATGGTACATCAATCATTGAAGGTTAGCATGCAGGTACAGCAGGCGGTTAAGAAAGCAAATGACATGTTGGCCTTCATAGCGAGGGGATTTGAATACAGGGGCAGGGAGGTGTTGCTACAGTTGTACAGGGCCTTGGTGAGGCCACACCTGGAGTATTGTGTACAGTTTTGGTCTCCTAACTTGAGGAAGGACATTCTTGCTATTGAGGGAGTGCAGCGAAGATTCACCAGACTGATTCCCGGGATGGCGGGACTGACCTATCAAGAAAGAGTGGATCAACTGGGCTTGTATTCACTGGAGTTCAGAAGAATGAGAGGGGACCTCATAGAAACGTTTAAAATTCTGACGGGTTTAGACAGGTTAGATGCAGGAAGAATGTTCCCAATGTTGGGGAAGTCCAGAACCAGGGGTCACAGTCTGAGGATAAGGGGTAAGCCATTTAGGACCGAGATGAGGAGAAACTTCTTCACCCAGAGAGTGGTGAACCTGTGGAATTCTCTACCATAGAAAGTAGTTGAGGCCAATTCACGAAATATATTCAAAAGGGAGTTAGATGAAGTCCTTACTACTCGGGGGATCAAGGGTTATGGCGAGAAAGCAGGAAGGGGGTACTGAAATTTCATGTTCAGCCATGAACTCATTGAATGGCGGTGCAGGCTAGAAGGGCTGAATGGCCTGCTCCTGCACCTATTTTCTATGTTTCTATGTTTCTAAAACGCCAGTGGGAGTTGTGTACAGACCACCAAACAGTAGTAGTGAGGTTGGGGAGGGCATCAAACAAGAAATTAGGGATGTGTGCTATAAAGGTACAGCAGTTATCATGGGCAACTTTAATCTACATATAGATTGGGCTAACCAAACTGGTAGCAATACGGTGGAGGAGGATTTCCTGGAGTGTATTAGGGATGGTTTTCTCGACCAATATGTCGAGGAACCAACTAGAGGGCTGGCCATCCTAGACTGGGTGATGTGTAATGAGAGGGGACTAATTAGCAATCTTGATGTGCGAGGCTCCTTGGGGAAGAGTGACCATAATATGGTAGAATTCTTTATTAAGATGGAGAGTGACAGTTAATTCAGAAACTAGGGTCCTGAACTTAAGAAAAGGTAACTTTGATGGTATGAGACATGAATTGGCTAGAATAGACTGGCAAATCATACTTAAAGGGTTGACGGTGGATAGGCAATGGCAAACATTTAAAGATCACATGGATAAACTTCAACAATTGTACATTCTTGTCTGGAGTAAAAATAAAACGGGGAAGGTGGCTCAACCGTGGCTAACCAGGGAAATTAAGGATAGTGTTAAATCCAAGAAAGAGGCATATAAATTGGCCAGAAAAAGCAGCAAACCTGAGGACTGGGAGAAATTTAGAATTCAGCAGAGGAGGACAAAGGCTTTAATTAGGAGGGGGAAAATAGAGTATGAGAGGAAGCTTGCCGGGAACATAAAAACTGACTGCAAAAGCTTCTATAGATATGTGACAAGAAAAAGATTAGTGAAGACAAACGTAGGTCCCTTGCAGTCGGATTCAAGTGAATTTATAATGGGGAACAAAGAAATGACAGACCAGTTGAACAAATATTTTGGTTCTGAGTTCACGAAGGAAGACACAAATAACCTTCCGGAAATACTAGGGGACCGAGGGTCTAGTGAGAAGGAGGAACTGAAGGGAATCCTTATTAGGCAGGAAATTGTGTTACGGAAATTGATGGGATTGAAGGTCGATAAATCCCCGGGGCCTGATAGTCTGCATCCCAGAGTACTTAAGGAAGTGGCCCGAGAAATAGTGGATGCATTGGTGATCATTTTCCTACCGTCGATCAACTTTGGATTAGTTCCTATGGACTGGAGGGTAGCTAATGTAATACCACTTTTTTTAAAAAGGAGGGAGAGAGAAAACGGGTAATTATAGACCGTTTAGCCTGACATCAGTATGGGGAAAATGTTGGAATCAATTATTAAAGATGAAATAGCAGCGCATTTGGAAAGCAGTGACAGGATCGGTCCAAGTCGGCATGGATTTATGAAAGGGGAAATCATACTTGACAAATCTTCTGGAATTTTTTGAGGATGTAACTAGTAAAGTGGACAAGGGAGAACCAGTGAATGTGGTGTATTTAGACTTTCAAAAGGCTTTTGACAAGGTCCCACACAAGAGATTGGTGTGAAAAATTAAAGCACATGATATTGGGGGAAATGTACCGACGTGGATAGAGAACTGGTTGGCAGACAGGAAGCAGAGAGTCGGGATAAACGGGTCCCTTTCAGAATGACAGGCAGTGACTAGTGGGGTGCCGCAGGTCTCAGTGCTGGGACCCCAGCTATTTACAATATACATTAATGATTTAGATGAAGGAATTGTATGTAATATCTCCAAGTTTGCAGATGACACTAAGCTGGGTGGCGGTGTGAGCTGTGAGGAGGACGCTAAGAGGATATAGGTTGACTTGGACAGGTTAGGTGAGTGGGCAAATGGATGGCAGATGCAGTATAATGTGGATAAATGTGAGGTTATCCACTTTGGGGGCAAAAACACGAAGGCAGAATATTATCTGAATGGCGGCAGATTAGGAAAAGGGGAGGTGCAATGAGACCTGGGTGTCATGGTACATCAGTCATTGAAAGTTGGCATGCAGGTACAGCAGGCGGTGAAGAAGGCAAATGGTATGTTGGCCTTCATAGCTAGGGGATTTGAGTATAGGAGCAGGGAGGTCTTACTGCAGTAGTACAGGGCCTTGGCGATGCCTCACCTGGAATACTGTGTTCAGTTTTGGTCTCCGAATCTGAGGAAGGATGTTCTTGTTATTGAGGGAGTGCAGCGAAGGTTCACCAGACTGATTCCCGGGATGGCAGGACTGACATATGAGGAGAGACTGGATCGACTGGGCCTGTATTCACTGGAGTTTAGAAGGATGAGAGGGGATCTCATAGAAACATATAAAATTCTGACAGGACTGGACAGGTTAGATGCAGAAAGAATGTTCCCGATGTTGGGGAAGTCCAGAACTAGGGGTCACAGTCTAAGGATAGGGGTTAGCCATTTAGGGCTGAGATGAGGAGAAACTTCTTCAGTCAGAGAGTTGTTAACCTGTGGAATTCCCTACCGCAGAGAGTTGTTGATGCCAGTTCATTAGATATATTCAAGAGGGAGATAGATATGGCTCTTACGGCTAAAGGGATCAAGGGGTATGGAGAGAAAGCAGAAAAGGGGTACTGAGATGAATGATCAGCATAATCTTACTGAATGGTGGTGCAGGCTCGAAGGGTCGAATGGCCTACTCATGCACCTATTTTCTATGTTTCTATGCTGCATGCAGGCACGAACTGCTTCGCCATGTTTCGGTACTGGGGATACAGACTGCTCCATTACTATGTCAATTTAAGACTGTCCATAAGAATATGGATTTTTGGGCTCATCTTTCACTAACTCTTTTATAGAAATGAATGTTTTATCCAGGCTACTTTATGTACTTTAAATGCTCCTGGTCATCATACCAAATACTACCATTGTTGATCTTGATCGCTGGATATTGTTTATAATCTGGAATGGAAGCCTCATCATCATAGGCAGTCCCTCGGAATCGAGGAAGATTTGCTTCCACTCCCAAAGTGAGTTCTCTGGTGGCTGAACAGTCCGATACGAGAGCCACAAACCCTATCACAGGTGGGACAGAAATTCGTCGAGTGAAGAGGTGGGTGGGGCTGGTTTGCTGCGCGCTCCTTCCGCTGTCTGTGCTTGAGCTCTTCATGCTCTTTGTGTTGAAACGCGAAGAACTCAACGCCCTCCCGGATGCACTTTCTCCACCTCGGGCGGTCTTCAGCCAGGGTCTCCCAGGTGTCAGTGATGATGACGCACTTTACCAGGGAGGCTTTGAGGGTGTCCTTGTAACGCTTCCGCTGCCCATCTTTGGCTCGTTTACCATGAAGGAGCTCCGCATAAAGCATTTGCTTAGGGAGTCTCGTATCTGGCATGCGAACTACATGGCCTGCCCTGTGAAGCGTGTGATCGAGTGTGGTCAATGCTTCAATACTGGGGACTTTAGCCTGGATGAAGACACTGATGTTGGTGCGCCTGTCCTCCCAGGGGATCGTCAGGATCTTGCGGAGACATCATTGGTGATCTATCTCCAGTGACTTGAGGTGCCTTCTATACATCGTCCATGCCTCAGATCCATACAGGAGGGCGGGTATTACTACAGCCCTGTAGACCATGAGCTTGGTGGTAGATTTGAGGGCTAGGTCTTCAAACACTCTTTTCCTCAGACGGCTGAAGGCTGTACTGGCGCACTAGGCGATGTTGAATCTCCGCATCAATGTCTGCTCTTGTAGATAAGAGGCTCCCGAGGTATGGGAAATGGTCCGCGTTGTCGAGGGCCGTGCCGTGAATCTTGATGATTGGAGGGCAGTGCTGTGTGGTGGGGACAGGCTGGTGTGGGAACTTTGGAAGCCACCTTCATGTTGAACACAGCTTAGATCTGATGCATCTGATAACATAGCACAGACTCTACAAGACAGTTCTATGGGTTGGATGTTTCTTGTTTTGTCCCTTTTCCTCTGCAGAATTCCTATTCACCGTGTTTCTCAATTTGCTGTGTGACTGTGTCATGGCTCTCATCCCCCATAGTAGGAATGTTTTAGTTGGGGTTGTCCCTCCTTTTCCTGTGATTATGAGGCTCTATTTGGAAAAAAAATATTTAATTAAATTAAAGGTTATTTTGTTCATTTTCAGCTCCCTGTAGAACTAACGGCACACTTAGATAATATCAACGGGATTAAACAAAGTCAACATGGATTTATGAAAGGAAAATCATGTTTGACAAACCTACTGGAGTTTTTTGAGGATGTAACTCATAGAATAGATAAGAGAGAACCAGTGGATGTAGTGTATTTGGATTTTCAGAAGGTCTTTGATAAAGTCCCACATAAGAGGTTAGTGTGCAAAAATAAAGCACATAGGATTGGGGGTAATGTATTGACATGGATTGAAAATTGGCTAACTGACAGGAAACAGAGAGTAGGAATAAACAGGTCTTTTTTGGGGTGGCCGGTAGTGACTAGTGGGGTACCACAGGGATCAGTGCTTGGACCCCAGCTATTCACAATATATATAAATGATTTGGATGAGGGAACCAAATGTAATATTTCCAAGTTTACTGACAACACAAAACTAGATGAATTGTGAGGAGGATGCAAAGACGTTGCAAGGCGATTTAGATAGGTTGAGTGAGTGGGTAAAGACATGGCAGATGCAGTATAACGTGGATAAATGTGAAGTTATTCACTTTGGTAGGAAAAACATTAAGGACAAGGTATTATTTAAATGGTGATGGCTTGGGAAGTGTCGACGTACAGAGGGACCTGGGTGTCCTTATACACCAGTCATTGAAAGCAAACATGCAGGTGCAGCAAGCAGTTAGGAAGACAAATGGTATGTTGGCCTTCATTGCAAGAGGATTTGAGTACAGGAGCAAGGATGTCTTACTACAGCTATACAGGGCCTTGGTGACACCACACCTTGAGTATTGTGTGCAGTTTTGGTCTCCTTACCTAAGCAAGGCTTTACTTGTCATAGAAGGAGTGCAGCGAAGGTTCACCAGACTGATTCCTGGGATGGCAGGATTGTCGTATGAGGAGAGATTGGGTCGACTAGGCCTGTATTAACTAGAGTTTAGAAGAATGAGAGGGGATCTCATTGAAACAAATAAATTTCTGACTGGGTTGGATAGACTGGATGCAAGGAGGATGTTTCCCCTGGCTGGGAAGTCTAGAACAAGGGGTCACAGTCTCAGGATATGGGGTAGGAAATTTAGGACCGAGATGAGGAGAAATTTTTTCACTCAGAGGGTAGTGAACCTGTGGAATTCTCTACCACAGAAGGCTGTGGAGGCCAAGTCACTGAATATATTTAAGAGGGAGTCAGATAGATTTCTAAAAACAAAAGGCATCAAGGGGTATGGGGAAAAAGCAGGAATATAGTGTTGAGATAGAGGATCAGCCATGATCATATTGAATGGCGGTGCAGACTCAAAGGGCTGAATGACCTACTCCTGCTCCTATTTTCTATGTTTCTATGTTTCCCATTTCTCACTGAAAATACAGCACTATTGTGTAATGATACAACCTGCACACAGTCAGCCCTGGAATACCCAGGCTCCTTCCTTTGCCTTCTTTTCCTTGTTGACCTATTGTTTAGTGACATTATCCATAGAAATGGCATCTGTTTCCATATATAGGCTGATAACACTCAGCTCTATCTCTCCACCATCTTTGATCCGCTACAACTATGTGTTGTCAGACCACTTGTCCAACATCAAGTCATGAATGAGCTAGAAATACTTCCAATTGAACATCAGGAGATGGAAACCATCTTATTTAGCTCCTGGTAAAGCTCCTCACTCTTGTTCCTGACACAATCCCTCCTTGGTTAATCACTCTGGCTGATCAGATGGTCTTTTGTGACCCTAGATTTAGCTGTACACACCATGTCCTATTCATTACTAAGAATGCTTATTTCCACTTCCGTAACATTACCCTTTCCACCCTTGCCTTACATCCAGTGAAAGTGAAACCCTTATCCTCGATTTTATCACCTCCAGATTTTACTTCTCTAAAGACAACTTTGTTGGCCGCTTGAGTTCCACCCCGTCCTTACCAACCTCTATTTGCTCCCTGGTCCACAATTCTATGAATTCAAATTGTCATTCTTCTTTACAAATCTCTCCATGACCTTGTGCCACCTTTACCATCCTGCCTTCTCCAGCCCTACTTCAGATCCATGACTGTTGGTCCTCTAATGCTGGCTGGCTCCTTCGCACCTTCTCCCACTTCACCATCTGTGGCAGAGCATTCAGCCATTTCACTGTTCTCCAGAACTCCCTACCTAAATCCATCCCCTCCTTGTTACTTCTCTCTCATCCCTTCTAACTCTCCTTCCATTGCTGGGCTTCTGTTTCACCTTTAGTGAAGCACTCTTTACTATATGAATGGCATATATAAATAGGAACAGGAGTAGGCCATTTAACCCCCCAAGCCTGCTCTGCCATTCCATGAGAACATGGCTGATCTGCGACCTAACTCCATATACCCGCCTTTGCCTCATATCCCTTAAAACCTTTGGTTAACAAAAATCTATCCATTTCCGATTTAAAATTAACAATTGATCTAGCATCCACCCTTTGTGTGCAAAAGTGTTTCCTAATTTCACTCCTGAAAGGTCTGGCTCTAATTTTTAGACTATGATCCCTAGTCCTAGAACACCCAACCAGCAGAAATAATTTCTCTCTAAAAGAACATAAGAAATAGGAGCAGGCGTAGGCCATTTGACCTTTCGAGCCTGTTCTGTCATTTAATAAGACCATGCCTGATCTGATCATGGACTCAGCTCCACTTCCCTGCCCGCTCCCCAGAATCCTTTATTCCTTTATCGCTCAAAAATCTATCACTGCCTTAAATATATGCAATGACCCAGCCTCCACAGCTCTCTGGGGCAGAGAATTCCACAGATTAAAATCCTCTTTGGGAAGAAATTCCTCCTCATCTCAGTTTTAAATGGGTGGCCCCTTGTCCTGAGACTAGGCCCCTTAGCTTTAGTTTCCCCTACGGGTGGAAATATCCTCTCTGCATCCACCTTGTGGAGCCCCCTCATTATCTGCCCTATCCCCCTTAATATCTTGAAAACTTCGATCAAATCACCCCTTAACCTTCCAAATTCTAGGGAACACAACTCAATTTGTGTAATCTCTCCTCATTGTTTAACCCTCGGAGTCCGGATATCATTATGGCAAATGTAAGTTGTTGTAGATCCCAGGAACCCAGAACATTGGAACAGGTTTATGTACACAGGGATGTGATTCTGTCGCTGATTTTAACGATGATCGTACGGGCTCGACGGGCCGAATGACCTTCTTCAGTGCTGTAATTATTGTAAGTTTTCACAAAATGTAAGAGAAAATAGAAAATTCAGGTGTAACAAACTGCTGCAGAGAAATTGACCATACACGGCTGGTTACCCGAGCAAACCGCTTTTGGAAAGAAAGGCTGGGCCAACGTGCCATAATATCACCGCTCTTCCCTATTTTAAATGTTTTTGTAAGACTTTTGTAGCTGTAAATCACTTGGAACTGTTTGGGAGAGTTTGTACTGCTTATCAGTGCATCAGTGTGGGTTTATCTGGAGTAACCTGTACTGATGTATAAACAAAACATCACCCAGATACAAGAAACAGCCCTGAATCGTGTCATAGAAACGTAGAAAATAGGTGCAGGAGTGGGCCATTCGGCCCTTCGAGCCTGCACCACCATTCAATATGATCATGGCTGATCATGCAACTTCAGTACCCCATTTCTGCCTTCTCTTGCTACCCCCTGATCCCCTTATGGGTAAGCGCTGACAGTGCAGAGTTAAAGAGCTTTTATTTATGCTGCTTGTAACCTTTAGGATCTTTGCGGGATCACACTTTTCAGACTTCCGAATGCAGTTTGGCTGGAGGTTTTCCCGAGAGGCCGCTGTTGCTGTGTTGGGCCAGTTCCGAAGGCAATGGGCGGAGCTTGAGCCTGAGCTCCGGGAAATGGACAAGGCGTCAAACCAATACCGGCACCTTCCAGGTCTGGCAAGCAGGAAAGCTGCTCCCAGCACGGCGGGCGGCTGGAGTCGGGAGGCGGACAGAAAGTTTGACTTCTTGTGGTTTCCGTGCATGGCCCCTTAGAGCCCGAGCGGGTCAAGGTGCAGGAAGAGCAGAACGGGGATTGCTGACATTGTGCCAGCCGCCGATAGAGCCTCTGTGTGAGCATCACATGCAAACAGCAAACTCGAAGCATGAGGTCGCCAGGTAGTTCTGTTCTTTCAGTTCCAGTGACATTTGTTGCAGTGTAATTGAGCGAGTGTATCTGCTTCTCCCAGTTAGCGTTCAGGCCAAAGCCGCTGGGATTGAGTGTGATACATGTTGCTTGAACACTCGCGTTTGTCGGACTGTTGCTGGTGTTGGGCGGGCTGCTCAGTGTGTTTCTGGCATTGCCCTTAGAACCATAGATCCAGCACTCAGCTGTCCGCCAGCCTGTACCTGACACACCGGGGCTGGGGGCTGCCTGGGGTTCATTGCCAGCAGCATTTTCCAATCCTGTTCCTATCTGACCCAGACCCAGACCCACTTGGCTGCTTGTACCTGGAACGGGGCAGGGTTCTCTCTTACTGTCCATCTGGCACTACATAGCGTTGTGACCGGGAAACCCAGCATCGGAAGTCGTTCACTCGAGCAGTATGTACTTATCTCAAAGTGGAACTTTACCAAACTGTGCAAATGATCATTTTCAGTTGCGGGGCATGTACTCCGTCTGTCAGCCCAAAATAGAAGGTTCTCTTTCTCTGTGCTTTAAAGGGACCGCGTTTTGTGTTAATCATCAGTGTTTGGTGTGATGACTCTCAGATGTTTGTCCACGCCTCACTTAACTCAAAAGGAGTTGTTCACAGAAGGGGTAGAGCTAGTCACACTTTAACCGAGAGAAGCAAACTGGAATGTGTATCCAAGGTACAGTGCGGGACAGTGAAAGTAAATATGTCGCGGCTGACTTAGAGGCTTGCAATACATTCACAATATATGTCAGGGAAGCATTCTGTTTATTGCACATTAACATTTGACTTGTTTTAGTCACACTTGTTTTGGGCAATATTACTGTGAGTAAAAAAATCACACACCCACTGGCAGACCTTGCACCTTTGGGCAACATGGTTTGGGACAGATACTGCAGACAGTGAAACCAGTGTTCTCATTGATATAGTTGTTAAGCCTCTGAGTCAGAAGATTGTGGGTTCAATTCCCACTCCAGAGATTTGTGCACAAATCTAGGCTGACACTGCAGTGCAGTGCTGAGGGAGTGCTGCACTGTTGGAGGAGCCGTCTTTCAGATGAGACGTTAAACCATTAAATGTTAAATGTCTGCTCTCTCAGGTGGACATAAAAGATCCCATGATTTTGAAGAAGAGCAGGGGAGTTATCTCCACTATCCTGGCCAATACTTATTCCTCAACCAACATCACTAAAACATTATCTGGTCATCATCACATTGCTGTATTTGGGAGCTTGCTGTGTGCTCATTGGCTACTGTGTTTCCTCCATTAAAACCGTGACCACACTACAAAAAGTACTTCATTGGCTGTAAAATGCGGCTGCAAAGTGCTTTGGGATGTCCGGTGGTCATGAAAGGCACTGTAGAAAGGCCATTCTTTTCTTAAGTTACACAATCATATTACTTGATACTGTAAAGTAAAGCAAACTGATCATAAGGAAAGTGCCATCTGCTTATGGGACACAACGACATTCCCCAGCATGAATCATCAAGAAAATGAATTGTGCAGTTAGAACAAATTAAGCTGCAAGTTTCTGTTTAAAAATCTTTAATTTAAAAATGTACGTGTTTCTTAAAATGAGAATTACTAGGTATAAACAAGTCACTGGGAATGTTGGATATGATAGTTGTCTGTTAAGCAGGGCTGTGTGCTATTCAATTGAGTCTGCACAATAGATAAATATAGTATCCAAGAATCCAGTGTTGTGTAATTAGAAACATAGAAACATAGAAAATAGGTGCAGGAGCAGGCCATTCAGCCCTTCTAGCCTGCACCACCATTCAATGAGTTCATGGCTGAACATGCAACTTCAGTACCCCCTTCCTGCTTTCTCGCCATACCCCTTGATCCCCCGAGTAGTAAGGACTTCATCTAACTCCCTTTTGAATATATTTAGTGAATTGGCCTCAACTACTTTCTGTGGTAGAGAATTCCACAGGTTCACCACTCTCTGGGTGAAGAAGTTTCTCCTCATCTCGGTCCTAAATGGCTTACCCCTTATCCTTAGACTGTGACCCCTGGTTCTGGACTTCCCCAACATTGGGAACATTCTTCCTGCATCTAACCTGTCTAAACCCGTCAGAATTTTAAACGTTTCTATGAGGTCCCCTCTCATTCTTCTGAACTCCAGTGAATACAAGCCCAGTTGATCCAGTCTTTCTTGATAGGTCAGTCCCACCATCCCGGGAATCAGTCTGGTGAATCTTCGCTGCACTCCCTCAATAGCAAGAATGTCCTTCCTCAAGTTAGGAGACCAAAACTGTACACAATACTCCAGGTGTGGCCTCACCAAGGCCCTGTACAACTGTAGCAACACCTCCCTGCCCCTGTACTCAAATCCCCTCGCTATGAAGGCCAACATGCCATTTGCTTTCTTAACCGCCTGCTGTACGTGCATGCCAACCTTCAATGACTGATGTACCATGACACCCAGGTCTCGTTGCACCTCCCCTTTTCCTAATCTGTCACCATTCAGATAATAGTCTGTGTCTCTGTTTTTACCACCAAAGTGGATAACCTCACATTTATCCACATTATACTTCATCTGCCATGCATTTGCCCACTGACCTAACCTAACCTATCCAAGTCGCTCTGCAGCCTCATAGCATCCTCCTCGCAGCTCACACTGCCACCTAACTTAGTGTCATCCGCAAATTTGGAGATACTACATTTAATCCCCTCGTCTAAATCATTAATTCTAGTCCTCTATGACACGACTGATATAGTTTCAGTTGAAAATAAATTATTTTTTTCAATTAAAATTAAGCCCCAGAAAAGAGAAGGAAGCTGAATAGTAATGTTAAACAACATTTTGTGCAGCTTTTTTTTCAAAATATGAATGGATTAAAAATAAATTGGTATATTGAATGTTCAAATATTGGGTTTTCTTTAAAATAATTTCAGTGACTGAATAACTGTACTGCAGTACCACTTATTATGCCTGGCTGGAGGCAAAGCTGATATGTTGGTCTTGGCAAAATTCAATAGCATAACAAATCAAGCTTTGGCCAAGGCGTTGCTATCAAACAATAGCTGAGCAATAAACTTTCATTTCCTGGGATTGGCAGGGAAATCCTTGCAGTGGCTGTCAGTTTTATATTTTTGGAATTTGTTTTTTTTAAGGATTCTTCCTGACACATTTTTAATTCTTGGATTATATTTGTACAATCTGTGATGAAACCGCCAGGCGCCATAAATTGTCAGGGATTTAATATCCTGACGTGTAGTTTGGGATAAAAAAAATCTCCAGTGCTTAATCTGAGAGATGCCTTTTTTTTCCTACAACAATAATTTGCCCTTATGTAGGTGCTCCTTGTGTTAAAGAAAATGCCTTTTGAGTACTTAACAAGGTGGAAATCTGGATGCTGAGCAGAAAAGGAGTAATACTTAGTTAGGGGAGGAGACAGATGGAAGGCATGGCCAAAGAGAAGGGATTGTAGGAAGCTTCTGAAGATATGGCAGGGGCAAGAAGAAGAACTGATTTTGGGAGAGAATTAGGAGGACAGTTATGTAGTAACTCGGCAGTGTGGATCAAACAGTAAATAGGATGTCAGTGGAATGAAGAGTATGGACAGGGAGGTATGGTTGGAGGAAAGTGTAGAGTGAGATCTTGGAGAATTCAGCAGTGAGTACTTGGATTCTGAAATTAATTCACTGGGTCCAGAAAGCCAGTGGGGCTTATGTGCAGGACTTTGTATGGGAGAGGACAGGGGGCCTTGGAGTTTTCAAATAGCTGGAGTTTGTGAAGGGTGAAGGTAGAGAGGCTAGCGAGAAGGATGTTTATTAGGGTTTCAGCAACAGTGGGAAGTGGTAGATACATTAGCAATACCGTTTTTGGAAATGGCAATCAACTGGATATGGTTTCCCACATTAAAACAGTGACTGCACTCCAAAAGTACTTCAGCACTTTGAGATGTCTGGTGGTTGTGAGAGGTGCTAGTCTTTCTTCCCTTCCCTTCTCTCTTTTTTTCAAAAGCTTAGTTTGGATGAGGTGTTAGTGCGTCTCTGGGTTTAGCTTGGTCACTTTTACGATACAGCTTTTTATTTCCAGTTTTGTTTAACTGAAGTCAAATTCTCAAAATGCCACAGTGGGATTTGAATTCTGGATTATTAGTCCAGGCCTCTGGATTAGTTTTTCAGTAATCTTTACCCACTGAGATAACAAATGAAGTTAAAATGCAAAATTTCAATGTAAAATATTTCTCCCTCAGTAATATAAGGGACCAGAATTATTTGTAAAATGAAAGTGTGGAATAGGAAGTCATTGTTTAGATTGTTTGAAGCATTCCTCATGCTTTTTCTTCATGGGGAGACGACTGGCCTCTTTCTTATCTCGTTCAAAGGAATGGCTAAGATCATGGACATGTCCGTGTGGAAGATTAGAAGCATTAACGCACATGTTACAATGCCCTGTTTCCCACTCTTTTCCCCCATAATAAGAAAATGCCTTTTTCCCTGGATTTTATTCCGAAGTTTATTAAGCGAAGTAGAGGCACAGTTCTCTCATTGGTAAAACCTACTGTTGCTGTACCTGATTATTTTTTATAATACTGCTCCTTGGGATTTGGAACGGCTTTCAAATCTATCTCAAGGTCCAGTACAATCACGGACTTATTTTTGTACAGTTTGCTGGTGCCTGCCACCAGACTGGAGTACAACACATTAAGCTGCTTTGGATTATGCTCCCATAACTCTGCAGTTCTATTAAAAAACAGAAAATGCTGAAAGAGCATAGTAGGTTAATCTGTATCTGAAATGTAAAGATAGTTGAATTTTTCAGATGGAAGCTTTCATAAGAACTCACTCCTATATTTTAAATAATTTTTATATGTTTACACGCAGCTCCATAATTTATGAAACCTATTGTATGTCGATCTGTGAATAGTGCCATGAGATCTTGTCTACCTTTTGAATGTGGGTGTGAAAATACCTTTGTTTAATGTTTATCTGAAAGACAGCACTTCCAATAATGACTGGAGCTTTAATCCATAATCTCCTCGCACTCAAGTGCTGTGTTGTCCTGTCAACTGAGCTAACTGACACTGCTGACACCAGTATGTACTTAAGGAATGAGCCAATTTGTTTGGTCCTGGTCTCTGGGACTTGGTTTGGGGAGGGGCCTTTGTTGTCTCTTTGCTTGGGATCAGTTACTTGATTTCAGACAGAGTACTTGCAGTTGATTTAATTCCTCATCCTATTTTGGTCTGCTCTCTCCTGGGAGAAGGCTTATGTGTGCACCGTGGTTGTTGTGCAATGGAGTTTATGTTAATTATTATGTTACCCTCTGGGACTGGATGGTGTGTGCACAGGAAGAAGAAAAAATCTTTACAGATCCAGTATAGCTTATGAATTTTGCTTTTGCAACATCAGAACTTCAAATAAGGGAGTCTGGTATAACAGTTCCAGACTCTGACTAACCTCGGTATCAGAGAACCTTGAAATGAAGGCCTATGGTGGAAAAATAAAACTTTTCAAAAAGCTTTTTTTTTGAATGAACCACGTACGAATACTCAGTTACACTTAAAGCTGCAATTTTACATTTGTGATGAATATACTCTTGGAAGTACCTTCACTCCTTCCAAAAAGTACAATCATATTTAAGGATGTGGAGATATTTGAAAATTTGTGTGAGAAGCTGCTTGAAAATATTACGTTATAATTTTGTGTGGCTGAAGATTTAAGTTAGTATTTTGGTCGATCGGCCTTTTTGTGTCTCAGACACAGGATCTTGGTTACAAATGAGGGAGACTAACAAGTGGAATTTTAAATTAATGTTTCAATATCTGGATTTAAAAAAAGACAGTCTAGCTTTAGGGGAAGATGTACGTATTCAGCTCATTTCAATCTCTTTAAATCTTTAGAGCTCTGTCACTTTAATAGACCTGGAACAAAACAAAATCAGCACTGAAAGGTAACACAGAATTACAGAGAGAGTTTTCTTCTGAGGATTTGAGCAAATGTTGCCATGTGCAGCAAGTGCCCCAAATAAGCTCCCTTGCTGTGTTTCAAGCTGCTTGCTTACAATGCAAGTGCTACTTTTGGTTTTGTCTTGTTCTTATCGTTGGGTGGGGAGTGCATGAGTCATCGAGACACAAGAGTTTGGAAGAGAGGACAGAAGAGAAAAACGGTTACAGTTAGCAACATATAAAGGCAGTTTCACTCCTTGGTTTGAGATTAGAATTCAAGTTTCTATAAACATAAAAATAAGAAACAACAGAAACATTAACCCCTATACAGGAAAGTCACTGCCTCTGAACTAATAACTATATTAGTCTAGGATTGCTGATCCTAAATACTACATCCCATTCTTGTGCAGATTGGCTAAATTGGCATAGATCATATTAATTTATTAACTAAATTGGTTACAGAGAGGGAAAATAGAAAGATCAGCTATGGTTCATTGTGTGTGTGTATGTGTGTGCGCGCGCTCTCACGCCGCCATCTTAGGACTGAGATGAGGAGAAACTTCTTCACTCAGAGAGTTGTTAACCTGTGGAATTCCCTGCCGCAGAGAGTTGTTGATGCCAGTTCATTGGATATATTCAAGAGGGAGTTAGATATGGCCCTTACGGCTAAAGGGATCAAGGGGTATGGAGAGAAAGCAGGAAAGGGGCACTGAGGGAATGATCAGCCATGATCTTATTGAATGGTGGTGCAGGCTCAAAGGGCCGAATGGCCTATTCCTGCACCTATTTTCTATGTTTCTATGTTTCATTGAGCAAGGCGAATGTGGGAAATCTGAAATATAACGGAAACTGCTGGAAACACTCAGCAGGTCAGGCAGCATCCGTGGAGAGAGAAACGGAGTTAACATTTCAGGTTGATGACCTTTCATCAGAACTGGAAGAAGTTAGAGATGTAACAGTTTTTAAGCAAGTACAGAGCAAGGGAAAAATGGTGAAAGGAAGGAAAGAACAGAAGGGAAGGTCTGCAATAGGGCGTAGGGCCGGAGTGATTTAATGTCACAAGAGATTGTCAAAATAACTACAACTCCCAGGACACAGGAGGGTCAGTTATCATCATTGCAACAATTAGAGACTTCGAGACTTCACAGGCGTGAACCGGGAACTCTCTTTTCCTGGATTGTTCTAGCAGTGCCTGAGTGATTAATCCTGCATTCCTTGAGACGCGAGGATAATCTGGGTGTGCTGGCAACCCAGAGGCTCACATGTGGAGAATTGCTGTTTGGGCAAAGTATGGCAGGGTCCGTCACATTTGGAATTGAACCCATAAAGAGGGAGGAGACCTTGAGGAGAAATGATTAAGCTGAGAAAATTGCTGGGAGAGACTTTTTGACGATTGGTTTATTTAATTAGGTAAACTGCATTTGTAAACTCTCAGTGGGATGACACCACATCTGTGCTTCAGCCTGATTGTGTTTACTGCACTGGCGTCAAAAAAGGTGTTGCCACTGATGGAAACAACCAGGGACTGTTGAAAGAGCCTGGAGAAACTATTGTGGCTTTAAAATGAGCAATTGAATGACTGTATTATATTGGTTCTTCAATGACTGAAGCAGTGTTCTTACAGTAAACTGAAATGAGGAAGCTACCATTTCTGTTTCGCCAGATTCATCACAAAAAAATCAGGAATTAACCTTTGTGGTTGAACTTGAACATAATTCGTTTCAAAGGTCTTTTAAAGGTTCTTTGGAATCAGTAATTTCTGGCTTGCAAATGAGTAAATTCTGATCACAAAGACTGAATCATTCTGCTGTCATTTTGTTGGCTGTGCATGCAGCATGATAAAGAATTCCGGTAGAAAATGCAAGCTTGAGTATCTATAAAGGTGTTCTAAGTGCCACCTTTTAAGGTTGAACAATAACCCTCCTCCTCCTCCTCCTCCTGCTTCACCTCCATACAGGCACACAGCTGGGTTAGGATGCTTCACTGTCATCTCTCATTGCCTATTCATTTGATATTTGAGATGCTGTGATGAGGATACTGTTAACTGTTGTTATAGCAACAGCTTAGTCTATTCAATGCTGTCCCTTTTAGTGAGTTGGTTTGCTCAATAACACAGACTCTTAACCTTGCTTTTAGAACATTAAATAACTAACATTTTTGTCACTCAGTTGTCTTCAAGAATGGATTGATTAATGGAGTTGGAGTTCTCCATTAACTTGAGATAGTCCATAGAGTAACCTGCTTGACAAACTATGAAACTTACCTATAGAATCATAGAATGGTTACAGCACGGAAGAAGGCCATTTGGCCCGTCGAACCCATGCCGGCTCTCTGCAAGAACGCCTCAGCTAGTCCCACTTCCACGCCCCCTTTCCCAGTCCTAGTTACCCTGTCCCAGCATTGTTATCCTAGATCTAACAGGCCACCCTATCTTTATTTTGAAATGCACAAAAGCTTGTCATTTTACATCATTGGTATGGCTTCTGCCTTATTGAAATAATTGACCTTCCTAACCATCACCAGCTGAAAGACCAAAGTGCCACAAATTCTAGTTCAGCTCAGTGCATGGGATTGACAGATCCACAGAATGTCTATTGTAATTTTTTGTAGCACACGCTGCAAGCCCACAATTATTGAGGAGGTTGAAATGTACTACTCCATTGTTCAAATTATTTCTTGGGTGCTACCTTTCAAGTGACTTCCTTAATAAATTTACGTAACAGAGATTGACAATTCTTTGGAAAGCTAACTCCCAGCCATTCAACCGGAATTGATTGTTGTATGGTGCAAAGTAGAAAATCTATGAGAGCATTCCCATTAGGTTCTGTGAAACTTCCTGAGTACAGGCTAAAAAAGTCCCCAACACTGAAATGTTGCAAGTACAAAATCATAACTTGTTGAGGAACTAGAACTAAGTGGATCATTTTGTGTGTATCTGTGTCTGGGGTCGGCAGGAAGAGGAAGAGTATTTAATGGCATCATTCCCTTACGCTGGGGAAGAACAATACCTGCACGTTATACCACCGCCCCTTCATCACACACAGATGATGGGCTGAACTCACCATGTTGAAATAACTAGATAAACTCCTGTACTCAAAACATTACCTTACTCTAAGTATTAATGCCCCAAAGTGCAACCAGCACTGTCCAAAATATTTTATCTGTTTTTAAATACAGGAAGTGATGAAACTGAGGAATATTCTTTGTTATGGTGCACCTAATGAGAGCAGCCAGAAAGTGCAGGGATAAAGAAAGGATTGGATTTATTTTTCTATGTGCTTGGTAAAAGATTTCCCAGAGTTACTGAACTACTCCAGGACAACAATTTATTTTGACTGTCTTTATTAAAACCTCTGCTATGTAGTCAGAATTTTAAAATGCTATTTGCTAATAGTGAACTTGCTCTCAAAAGTGTGACAACTGCATTAGCAGCATCTTGCCAGTCAGTTAGTGATGTGATATAGCCTGGAAAGTCAATATATAATTCGAATTACCCCAGATATTGTTGCGGGGCAGAAGGAGGCCTATTGTAACATACCATTATCTTGGCTCTGGTCGTACTCTCGCCTCTGAGTCAGAAAGTCTTGCATTTAAGCCCCACCCCAGAAATTTGAGCATATAATCTAGGCCGACACTTCAGTGGACAGCTGAGGGAACGTTGCATTGTTAAACCAAAGCCCTGTCTGCTTTCTCAGATAGACATAAATAATCCCGTGTCCCTTTTCAAAGAAGAACAGGGGAGTTCTTCCAGTCCTAGCCAATATTTATTCCTCAGCTAAAATCACAAAAACAGATTATGTGGTTATTAATCTCTCTGCAGATTGTGGAACCTTGCTGTGCACAAAAGTGGCTGTCACGTTTCCCTACATTACATCAGTGACTACACTTCAAATGTTTTTCATTGGCTCTGAGGTGCTTTGGGATGCCTTGGAAGTTGTGAAAGGCGCTATATTAATGCATCTTTTAAATGATTTAGATTTTAGGATGGTGTGGAGAGTTGGCATGATGTCAGTTAGCTCTAGTACCTGTGTTAAATCCAGTTTTCTGTCGGTGGAAAGAATTGTAAGTGAAATGAATTCAGGCAACCCTAGTGACTGCCTCACCTGAAATCCTGTACAGACTTCCCACCAGAAAGTTACAAATATTTAATTTTAGATAAGCTTCCCAATTTTCTTATCCCAACTTACAGTTCCCAGGATGGATTTATTGCTCGCTGTACTTTGGAGCACCCCGAATAGTAACATTTTGCCAAAGAGTCTGGTGATTATCCAGTTAGTGGCTTTTTAAAAATGCAATCCTGGATGTAAAGTTTTTAAAAGCAAACAACTGTTGAATAATGCAGTTAGAAAATAGATAATATTATAGCTTATAAGGTTGATGCTGGGAGTCCACAGGAAGGGCCCATTGATGAGTTAACAAGATGGCTTGGTTAGGTCATGTACAAGTGTGCCTTAACTATCAAAAAGGTCACCATCTACCATTGATTATAATTCACAACTAAGGGAAGGATTACAAAGGGCGGCTTTTCTTCAGTTTAAGTATGGAATTGGCGTACTGGCATTCGGCACCCTAAAGGAAATGAACAGCCTTTGTGAATCTGTCAGTAGAGGTGAGGTAGGACACCATTCCATCATCCGTACTGTGTACCTCATTGAGCTCCCATGATGCTTCTGGAGTATGATGCAAGGGAAGAGAAGTAGTCATGTGGAATACCTCCTTAAATCTGTCTACACAGGGCTCCAGTCAGCCGTCGGTGTATTTCAAGTAATAAATTGAGTGTAGCTTCTGTTATTTGATCTGGTTACAAAATAAATTTTGCACCTAGTAAAGTATCATGTTAAAAGGTCCAGTGACCAGACCGTAGCTTTTTGTCACATCCTACTGAATGTGTGAGTTATATGTATGGGTTGGTTTTGAAAGTTATTTTTTCATATGAAGGATCACGTGGACCACTGTATTCCTACAATATTATGTTAAATCGGTGAACATATTGTTTGAAATCTTTTATGGGAGCAGAATTTAGTACTGATGATTAAACAACAGGATGTTATTTGCGGAACAGCTTGTGTAGGACTGTACCTTATTACAATTTGTGCTAAAAAAATACTTGAACAAAACTGAGAAATGCCTGTCTTCATTAATTGCAACATGCTTGAATAAAAAACAATGTCTGCCACCCATACACACACCCACAATGACGCAATGTGCAGATGGTTGTGCTATGATGAGTATGATCTTTTTCCCCACTGGGAACAGGCTCTGATGCTCTGCTTTGTCCGGCTATTTCTATAAGGCTTTAATGTGGTGAAATTAAATCAATTTTAAAGTGTGTGGATATAACTATGAATTGCAGAGATAAATAATCATGGGCTAGAACTTTCAAACAATCCGCCAGCGCCGGATTACCGCCCAAAATACCGCTAAAATGTAAAAAAGGAAAAAATTCCGCCCGGCGGAAAAAATGGATCTTACACCCTGTTTCTCGGCGGAAAACGCGATCCTGGGCCGATTGGGCGGTTCTTAAATCAAAATGGGTAGTAATTACTAAAATTTCAACCAAGGCTGCGGGTTGGGCCTAGGAGGGGGGAAAACGCACACAATATTTTTTCCAAAAAACATAAAATTTAAAAAATCAAAAAACATTCTGGGGACCCTTTTCAACTTAACGCTGTAAAAGAAATTAAAAATAATTATTTTAAAACCTTTTATCGCCCAGCTGCGGTTGCTTTTCATGGGTGTTTTTTTTTCGATCTTACCTACGGGTCACCTCTGAGCCCAAACTTGGGCGGTGCACACCAACAGTCCACTCTCCAGCAGTATTTCGAAACCGCTGGCGGAACTCTTTTTACCGACCCAGTTTTCATTCAAACCGACCAATACCGTCGAGAAACCCAACGGAAATGTAGTGGAAAATCCAGCCCCATATCTTTATCACACAAGCATCAAGGGTAAAAAAAAAATGAAACCATGTTGTGTTAAAGCAGCACAGCAGGTTTGGTGTGCATCCGGTGCTGGAAAATTTATACCCTGCTGCTGTCTGGACACTTAATTCTTTTGACAGTACATTGCATGTTAGCATTTAATTGTGGTTAAAGTAAGCCCAAATCTTCCAGTACACGATTTCAGCCTTTAAACAGTGTGTCCCCATACTGCTGTTCTTGAACTGAGTTTTTGATGTAGCTTCCATCCCACTGATTCCTCACGTTGCCGTACACGTTGCTGTACACCTCCTATATAGGGGACAGCAGAACAGGTTTGAACCACTGTTTTTCTTTGAAGGCAGGTTGCCAATTTTCTCCTGTCCTTGAAGGCATTAGCTTTTCGCTTGGGCTGAGCTCCAAGGGGGAATAATGAAAAAATGTTCTTCTTCTTTGCTACTCTGTCTGTTATGTCGGTATTGGTTAAACGTGTGTCTTGTTTAAGTGGCCATTATTCATATGTCATCTTTCACAGTGACTTTGGCAGGCTATTCAAATGTAAGAGGCATCACAACTGGTCATGTGCTCGCTTCCTCCAATGCCCCACATGTGTGCACTTCCAGCAGAGGTAATTGGACAGCAATCAGGAGTAGGACGCCTGTGTTCTCCCTGCCTAACTCATAGACAATGAAACCAGTTGTAGGTCCTCTACCATTAACCGCACAGATCATGGATGCAAGTTGGGATCTTCCTGGTCTGTGTGGTTCAGCTACCCCACTGGACTGAACTAACTGGATGCTCAGCCATCAAGTGTCCTCAATGGGGAACCTTTAAGCATAACAGTAAAATACTAAAGATAAAAAGGATCTTTTTTTTATTTCAAATCTTTTTTTTCCTCTCTTTAACCACTGGTACGAATTAGCTTTATCCCCTCCTGCCGTGAAAGCACTGGTCCTTGCTGGGTTCCCAGCAATATGTACAAGTGATGGTGACCGCTCCACCTATCTAGTTCACCCTTGCATAGAAACCTCTGGCCCCACCATTATTTTATCTAATGCGTCTTGAATGATTCCAAAGATTTTGCCTCCACTACCATATCCTATCAAGAAGAACATCCCTTTTCAGAACAACTAATAATTTTTGTGTGAAAAAGTTCTTGCTGACAGCAGTCCTGAACTTGATTAAACTGTTTTTTGTCTGTGTCCCCTTCTCCCACGGTCGTAATTTAATAATATCTTGCATTTCTGTAGAAGTTCTTCGCTGAATCATCTTTCAAGGTTGAAGAAGTTTTTCTCATCTTTCTTCACAATTTAATCCTCTGACACTGTTCCTTTTCTGCACCACTTCCCAGACTTAGACGTTTCCCTTATGTTTTTCTGACCAGAAATAAGTATAATATTCAAACTGTGAATGACCTCCAATTTGTGCAATATAGCTCAGCAGTCTCTTTGTTTTGTTAATTGCTACTCTGCAATGATAGGATATATGATCACTTCAAAATCAGCTTCTCCCTAACTAGTTGACACCATTCATTGAATACATGTACATTGGAAACTGTAAGAGCCCAAGCAGTGATTCCTGGGACACTCTTGCCTGATATTATTCTCCTAACTAATACATGCTGATTTAGCCAATTCCTTATCCACCTCTAAATTTTTCCTGGGATACGTGTGAAAGAGAGGTCAATTACCTTAAGTTCGTGTAACAATCTTTCATGTGGGACTTTATTGAAGGATTGCGGTTCCACAAGTACTAGCAGCCCAATTGCACCTTCCATAAGCGACTGCCTCCCTCCTCCCCCCTCTCCATGTGTGAGCCTGCATAAAACACCGGCATTAAGTGTGGAGAGCATCACAATAAGGCTGACCTGTTCTCACCTAATACATGCCCACCAAACTCGCTCAATCTATCTAATATTTTACTCTAACCCAGGGATGCTGAGTCTAATTGGAACGGCTCACGGCGGACCTAGCTAAGATCTGCTGACTAGCCATTTTGTGTTGACTAATCTTGAATTTCTCCTGGTGTGTCTGGTTTATGATTACAGATGGGGTCTTTGCTCACTAGGCCATTGGAACAGTGTGGCTTCAAATAGTTAATACTTAATTGTACACACATATATTTGCAATTACTTCATGTGTTTGTTACAATCTCACTAATCTGAATTAAAACTTGTCCTTTCTTTAATGTGTGAAAGCCTGTTTTAAAATCTTAAGAGTTGTTTGACTTTAATGATTGCAAGCAATATTTGGAACAGAAGGTATTTGTTCTTCTGTGATATTACCACCAAAAATCTGTTTAGGAAGCCACGCAATTACATCAATAATTACTTATTGATAGCTTTCATAGTAATAGACCCGAGTGATTTAACAGCTTTGTACTTTATCAGAAATGCAGACTGTTCAATGTTTAGTTTGTGACATGATTTGCAAATAAGCTAATTATGGACTGAAACAATGTTAGTTCTGCATTGTTATCTGGGAACGGTTCATCTGTGTTACAACTTTCAGTGTAATACAGTTTCAGTTGTGTAAGGTGTTCGGTATTTATTAGTGGGTTCTGGTCATGCACAATGGAGCATAATAGGAACTGGCTCCAGCAGGTTCAGGGTGACACAGCTACAGAGCAACAAGAAAGGGCCGATAATCATTAAGGGCATAACTTTGGTCTAAACAATGCTGGATTATTACCGGTTCAGTAAATGGCTGCTTTCGACATTGCGGGTTATGCTTGAGATTTTATCGAGCCCTGTCATAAGAGGGAATGATTTCAGAAGGTTTGGGGACAGTTGCAAACAATATTCCACATCCTATATACCAGTACCTCTAAAAATGCATTTAGCTCTGACAGATTTGGAATTTGAGAAATATTTAGAAACATCAACAGCTATATAGAAGAATTCAGGCACTGTATCTGATGGTGCCATAGAGTAGAAATCCCACAGAGCGTTACCTCTCAAATTAGCTGATATAATGCAGGATTATTTTTTATTCTTGTTATTGCTGTGATCCTCTATTCTGGTAAGTAGGTGACAGCCAAAATAGAATTCAAACTAGCCCACTGATAACTTTCATTGGTGCTGTTTGTAACAAAGATTAAGTCCATCTGCATGTGGCACTTACCCCAGAAACAAATTGTAAATAATTATCATCTTTGATTTTGATATTATACATTATCTCTGAAAAAATGAACTCCAGAATTTTCACTTTGCTCTTGCGTATTCTGAATTTTGATTTGATGTGCAGGCCGAAATTGGGCAGAAGATCGAAACTCATCGACCTGAAAGGTTAGCTCTGTTTTTCTCTTCAGAGGCTGCCTGACCTGCTGAGTATTTCCAGCATTTTCTGCTTTTATTATAGAAGATCTAAACTGATGCGCAGCTCCTATTGTGTAGAGTAGTCACTCTGAGAACGGAGGCAGATGTGTTTAATTACTTGTTACTATAGTAACTATTGTCTCGGGTCAGATAAAAAGAAAACAAATCTAATGCTGGATATCCAAAGTAAAAACAAAAGTGTTAGAAATTCACAGCAGGTCGATCAGAATCTGAAAAAAAAGACGGGTTAATATTTCAGATATACAATCTTCATGAGAACTGGGCACATTCAATTCAGACTGGGAGTCTCTATCCAAAAAAAAACCTATTTCCAGCATTTTCTGTGTAACTTTATTGGCTCAGGCCAGTGTTTTTACCTTTTCTTATGGGCAAAAAAACGTTAAAATTTCATGTAGAAAACGACAGAAATGGATAAATAGTAACTGTGAAACTTTAATTGTGGATGCTCCATTCAAGTGATAGTCTGGTAACTGTTAAGACAGATGCCTGACCGGTTATGTCATTGCTGGATATGGTTTTGCATTGTTTTCCGATCGTGCTTTCAAATCAAAGTGCACTTTATTTGGATTCGATACAGGTGCAGCACCTAAAATCTGGAACCCTCGGGACCGAGGCTTTACCGGACTTTCGATTTGTTTCTGACGTTACGAATCCGGAAACACATCGAGCCCAGGTTCAGGTTTTTCTGGATTTCAGAACATCAGAAAGGGATTGGGGTGGGGGGAGAATTGCTGCGATTCCTGCCGAGGAACTGTTTGGGCCGTCCGGCCCCGCCGAGGAGCTGTTTGGGTGGGCCCTGCCAAGGAGGCCCTGAGGTAAGGGAAGCGGCGGCGAGGCTAGGCCCGAGGTCAGGCAGCGGTGGGGCCCCAAAGTTGGCAGGGTCATCGGGTCCGGAATCCGGAACATTTTACGGATTCCAGACGACCCTGCCACCGATCGTCCCGGATTCCGGAACTCCGGATTCTCGACGCTGTACCTGGATCACTTTGATGTACTCCAGTGACTATCTTTCCTCATTTTCTGTTTGGAAATCCATATTAAAGTGCATACAAGTATAGTCACAATGCTGTGTTTAATTAATAACTGCCATATTTACTCAGATAGCAATAGGCATTCATGTGGTTTACGTATGAGCCAAGGGCATTCACTCCTTCTAATTACTATATTGTAAAAATTCTTCAGAATTTATTGCTGCGTCAGTGTAAAAATGAGTTCAAATTTATTTCACTAGATTTGGGGATTTCTTGTCCTAAATCATAAGAGACTCTAGTGCTGGTTTTCTTCCCTCTGCCCCCCTTTCGCCCCTCTTCTTGCCTAGGTGCAAGTCGAGCAGAGTCTATCCGAAGGACATTCCACCTGAACCTGGCTGTATTTCCACAACATCTATTCCATGAATGGTGTTGAAATAGCTAAGGAAGAAATCGAAGGAGACCTCCAGAGTCTAAGTAGACTCAACACTCAATATGCTCAATACGTCGAATCAGCGTAGAGGTGAAATCAACAAAGCCAATAAATCTGAATTACATGGACAAAACAGTAGAATACGTCAGGATTAAACTGTCCACTCTTCTGTATAGATCACACCTTGAGTACTGAGTCCATTTCTGGTCACTGAGACACAAAGCAGACATTCCTGCATTGGAAGAAGTGCAGAGAAGAATCTCAAAGCTAATCCCTCGTGTCAAAGGTCTGAGTTATGAGAAAAGACTGGAGGACCAGGGGGGTTTTCAGGGGGTATATGAGAGGTGAACTTAGAGGTTTATAAAATAATTAGGGAAATAGCAAAGATAAATCCAGAATATTACTTTGTTAACATAGTGAGAGCAGGACAAGAGTACGTTGATACAAGCTAGTTAAATTTAGGACTGAATTCCATAAATTCTTCATTAAATGGACAGATCAATATATGGGAGGCGTGGTATATGTTAAAACTTTGCAATCTTGCAAGAAACATTTGGGTGCTGAAATGAGGATGACTTTAAGGTCTTTTTTTTAAATTCATGTTGGTGTCGCTGGCAAGGCCGGCATTTATTGCCCATCCCTCATTGCCTTTGAGAAGGTGGTGGTGAGCCACCTTTTTTAAACCGCTGCAGTCCGTGTGGTGAAGGTAATCCGACAGTGCTGTTAGGGAGGGAGTTCCAGGATTTTGAGCCAGCGACGATGAAGGAACAGCGATATATGTCCAAGTCAGGATGGTGTGTGACATTAAGGGGAGCTTGTTCCCCTGCACCTGATGCTCTTGTCCTTCTAGGTGGTAGAGGTCGTGGATTTGGGAGGTGCTGTCAAAGAAGTCTTGGCGAGTTGCTGCAAGGGATCATGTAGATGGTGCACACTGCAGACACTGCTAATGGTGGGTGGAGTGCCAGTCAAGCGGGCTAATTTGTCCTGCATGGTGTGGAACTTCTTGTGTTGTTGGAGCTGCACTCATCCAGGCAAGTGGAGAGTATTCCATCACACTCCTAACTTGTGCCTTGTAGATGATAGAAAGGCTTTGGGAAGTCAGGAAGTGAGTCAATCATCACAGAATACCCAGCCTCTGACCCGCTCTTGTTGCCATAGTATTTATGTGGATGGTCCAGTTAAGTTTCAGGTCAATGGCGACCCCCAGGATGTTGATGGTGGGGGATTCGGTGATGGTAAATCCCATTGAATGTCAAGGGGAGGTGGCTAGACTTTCTTTTGTTGGAGATGGTCATTGCCTGCCACTTGTGTGGTGCGTATGTTACTTGCCACTTATCGGCAAAGCCTGAATGTTGTCCAGACCTTGCTGCTTACGGGCATGCACTCCTTCATTATCTGAGGAGTTGCAAATGCAACTGAACTCTGTGCAACTATCAGCAAACATCCCCACTTCTGAACCTGAAGATGTTTGGTCTCGGACACTGCCCTGAGGAAATCCTGCAGCAATGTCCTGGGGCTGAGATGATTGCCCTGCAACAACCACAACCATCTGCCTTTGTGCTGGGTATGACTCCAGCCAGTGGAAAGTTTTCCCTGATTCCCATTGATTTCAGTTTTACTCGAGCTCTTTGATGCCACACTCGGTCAAATGCTGCTTGATATCAAGGACAGTCACTCTCACCTCACCTCTGCAATTCAGCTCTTTTGTCCATGTTTGGACCAACTCGAGTGGTCCTGGTAAAACCCAAACTGAGCATATTATTGATGGATTCTTCTTCTTAGGTGGTCCCTTGAATCGAGGATGACTTGCTTCCACGCCAAAAATGAATGAGTTCACAGGCGTTTCAATGAAGGACCTAATATTCCAGGTCCTGAACTGCATATTGAAGGGTGGAAGATGCCTGTGCGTGGATTTTTTTTAATGTGTGGTGGCCGTTGCACACCAGCCACCACACGGGCTTGACAGAGCTAGGTCTTGATCCAGTGGCAAGGGTTAACCAAGACGACTGGAGACCAGCTCTGCTGCATGGACCTAGTGCGCACACATATCACAGTGTGGGCTGGCCTGTGCTGCCCCTGGGCCCTCGCCTCTTCTGGGCCCTGAACTCTCGCCTCTCCCGATCACATCGCTCTGCAATCTCTCACCTCTCCCGATCGATCGCTCTGCAATCGGTGCCTTCGCCCCGACCTTGCAACTCCTGCTGCACCTGCCCATGCTCCAATCACCGACCTGGGTTATGGTGACGTCCAATCCAGTCACCCTCTTCACAGCCGTCGCCCGCCTGCACCAGTTTATGCTGCTCGCAGGCCGCCGCTCGCCACTCCTTTTAAGGCCGCGACCTGCAGCTGATGTTCCCACGCAGTCGGGGCCACCACGCTGCTCCCAGGCCGCCGCTCATCGCTCCTTTTTAAGGCCCCGACCTGCGTGGGAACAACAGGGGCAGGTCGGGGCCTTAAAAGGAACGGCGGCCTGAGAACAGCGTGATGGCTGGTGAGTAAATGCTGCTTAATTGCACTGACGATGTCGTTCATCACATTGCTGTTGATTGAGAGAAGGCTGATGGGCCGGTAATTGGCCAGATTGGATTTGACCTGCTTTTTGTGGTCAGGACATTTCTGGGCAATTTTCCACTTTCAGGTACATGCCAGTTTTGTAGCTATACTGAAACCGCTTGGCTAGAGGTGGAGCTAGTTCTGGGGCACAAGCCTTCAGAACTACAGCCGGGATGTTTAATTGTCCACCACCATTCATGACTGGATGTGGCTGGATCGCTTAGCTCTGTCTACAGCATGCTGTTTCTGCTATTTAGTGTGCATGTAGTCCTGTGTTGTAGCTTCACCAGGTGGGCACCTCAATTTTAGGTATGCCTGGTGCTGCTCTTGGCATGCTCTTCTACACTCCTCATTGAACCAGGATTGGTCCCCAGGCTTGATGGTAATGGTAGAGTAAAGAATATGCTGGGCCATGAGGTTACAGATTGTGGTGACATACACTTCTGCTGCTGATGATGGGCCACAGCACCTTATGGATGAACACTTTTGAGCTGCTAGATCTGTTCTGAATGTATCTGATTTAGCACGGTGTATCCAGTGCTTCTTCCAAGTGGGTTCAACATTCTTTCTGGGTGGATGATCTAAGATGGGCTGAATTGCCTTCCTTATCCATAACTATCTTATACTGGGCCCAACATCCCCCCTGAGCATGCCCACTCTTTGGTAGAGGCCTATTCCCACAGGTGGGAGAGGAAATTCAATTTGGCTTTAGGGTTTTCTGGCTAGGGTTCAGTCGACTTCTTGCTGATGCTATGAACTTTTCTCTGACCTACAAAAATTTGCACATACAGTAGATCTGGGCATAGTAGACCTTGTGGGAACCCCTACAATTGGGCCATCACCAAACAGAGATCTAGGAAAATGAAGCAAGAGGTGTTGAGATGTCCCTCCTGCCTTGGATTACCTTGATTTTACTCTAAGTATGATTTTGTAGTTTATAGCCTGATATATATGATCTGTCACAGTATTGTCCATAAATTATAAAGACCTGGAGATTACAAGATGTTTCATATTATTTCTAGTGAACTTAGCAGCCTAAGCGGTTTATTGTTCACCTTAGACATGCTACATTCATTGTGCATAAGATCATGCTTTGGTTTATGGAATGCACGGACTTGTTTATGGAGCAGCTTTTTGCACTGGGAAAAACACACATGAATTGCAACATGGAGAACACCTCCAAATTGTACCATGGACATTAACTATTCTCACCTTTCTGTTTCTATGAAGACACATGAAAGATTGAAACACTAGGGCTGGAATTTTCTGGCGTCTGTACGGGCGCGATTGGAGACGGGTTGGGAGAGAAAGTTGAAATAACTTGGAGCGGGTCAGTAACCCACTGTCATCCCGCCCCCATGCACCTTTCCCTCGGGCAACGGCCCGAATGTCAGAAGCGGCCGAGGTCATTTGGATGATTACTAGGTACTTGTCAGACCCTTAAATCTCTTTTTATAACCCTACCTTTCAAATTTCCCTGAATGGCCACGGGAATCACGCAGCGATGGTACCACGTCTGTGAGCCTGAGGAGGAAGTTGAGTGGCCATTGATCCAGCTTATTCGTGCACAGCGTGGAAATGTACAATAAAAACTCCCATCTGTCACCTGGTCACTTTCCTAAGGCAGATGCTTTTGCTGAGTTCATTGTCAGCACAGATTTATCTTTCTAGACGTTGCAAGTCTTTTCAGCAAAGTCAGGATCCACTGTCACCTCATTAGTAGAACCTATCACACCATATGCCGCTTGTTTCTGTCATCTCTACTTGATCTGCCATCTATTACATAAGCATGGGTGCCATTTATACTGTCTCACCTTGGTCCTCCGAATCGGACCACGATGAGCCCCAACACCAGCAGGATCATGCACACCAGCAGCACCAACAACACCACCAACCGTCTCCTCAACCACCTGATGCTGCACAGAACAGAGGGCATCAGCGCAGTGCTGCACCGTGCCAGAGGCAATACCCTCAACACAGGGTATACAGGCAGAGGATGAGCTTCCTCAACATGACTGAGCAGCAGTGCCAAAGATGACTCAGACTATCATGCCAGCTCGTTGCAGACATTTACACATTGCTGCAGCAAGACCTGCAGCTCAGAGGAGCGGTGGACATGCCTTACCAGTGGCTGTCAAAATCATCAGGGCCTTCAACTTCTTCGCCTCAGGCTTCTTCCAGGAATCTGCAGCAGGCATTTGCGGCATCTCGCAGTCAACTGCCCGCAGATGTATCTCACAGGTCACCGATGCCCTCTTTGACATGTCCGCCAACTATATCAACTTTGTCACTGATGAAGCCAGTGTTACTGTGCGGGCACTGGCTGGCTTCCCATGGTTACAGGGTGTCATCGACTGCACACGTGACTATCTGGGCACCCCATAATCACCCAGAAGTTTTTGTCAAACGCAAGGGCTTCCACTCCCTCAATGTGCAGCTGGTCTGCAACCATAGCAAGATCATCATGCACGTGTATACCAAATTCCCTGGCAGCTGCCATGATTTCAACCTTCGCCAGTCCACACTCCCTCAGCTCTTTGCTCCTCCAAACTGACTTTCCAGCTGGCTGCTAAGAGACGAGGGCTATCCACTGAATATATGGCTCACTACACCCTTGAGGAGGCCAAGTAGTGAGGCCCAGGAGAGACAGAATGAAAGCCTCATTTCCACCAGATGTGTCATAGAGCCATGCTGAAAATGCACCAGATGCCTTGACAGATCTGGAGGGGCCAGTATGTCCCAGGCAAGGTCTCCAGAATCATCGTGGTCTGCTGCGCCCTACACAACACAGTGCAGCAGCGAGGATTAACCCTGCATAAGTAGCAAGGCACTGAGCGCACAGCGTCTTTGGAGGAGGAGGAGGAGGAGGAACAGCTTCAGCTGGAAGACGAGGAGGAGCAGGAGGAACCTATAGCACAGATCCCACCAGAACCTGAGCACATTGTTGCCCGGGAGGCCAGGGATGGTCTCATCATGGCCAGATTTACTTAACATCAGGCATTACACCCATATGGCTGCCACATGCTTTGCCAGGTTCCCACCATCCCACAGCAACACCATAAAGCATCTCTACAATGACGAGCCATTTCTTTCACAATTGCTGGAGGTCACGTCATGTCTCAACATTCACTCCAACACACTCAGCCACTTCCAAAGTTAGCCATGATCGGAAAGTGGTGAAATAAATATTTTTATCTGTGACAACACAGTATTGGAAACTTTACACAAACATCTATTAAAACACCCAAGTGGCTACCCTTGTGAATCTACTTGCATTGCATCTTTCTCTTAACGTGTGCTTCTACAAGGTGCTACCCCTGTGGCTTCAGCAGAGGTAGAAGCAGCCTGCTCACTTCCCTGCTGCGACTGCATAGACACTTTTGGCAGACATCCTCTGGGTTTTGCAGTCTGAGGGCCCCACCAAAGTCGTCTGCTCCAGCAACTGTGCAGGGGCAGACTCGGCCATGGCGATCCGTGGAGGCATTTGTGACTCTGACTGAGCGGGGTGGGGGGGTTGTAATGGGGGAAAAGTGCGAGCCCTTTGAGAGGAGCACTCACTTCCATGTCCCCTCTCACCATCACCCCTCTCATGGGCTGATATTTCCTCACTATACAGTATAAATGCACACGACGCCCATACTTGAGAGAAGGTCACTCTGTGACCAGTTACCTTTATTACCAAGACTCAAGCGATGAAGGTGGTTGGAGCTTCCCCTTTTATACCTGAAAGTCCAGGTTAGGAATGTCTCCCACAAGTTCACCCCCTTGTGGTCAATGTTCTCAAGGTGTACAACTTAGGTCAGCTTACACATGGGTTACAATGATAGTTGAATACATGACATCACTTCCCCCCCCCCCAAAGTCTTATTGGGATCACAGGTTAAGTCTCTCTGGTGGTTTACGCTCCCTTGTAGAGCGCCTGAGTTGGGGCTCCGGTTGTTGGGCGCTGGCCTGAGTGTCTGTTGTTTGCGGTGCCTCAGGCCTGTCTGGACTGCCCACAGTGACTGGACTCTCCTCCACTTGGTTCCTGTGTTCGGTCACCTGTGGTGGAGTAAACTCTACGTCATGTTCTTCCTCTGCTTCTTCTATGGGGTTGCTGAACCTCTTTTTAGTTTGATCCACGTGTTTGCAGCAGATTTGTCCATTGGTAAGTTTAACGACTAAAATCCTATTCCCCTCTTTGGCAATCACGGTGCCTGCAAGCCATTTGGGCCCTGCGCATAATTAAGGACAAAAACAGGGTCATTGACATCAATACATCACGCCCTCGCATTCCTGTCATGGTAGTCACATTGTGACTGACGCCTGCTCTCAACAATTTCTTTCATAGTAGGGTGTATAAGGGATAACCTGGTTTTGAGCATCCTTTTCATTAGCAACTCTGCGGGTGGAACCCCTGTGAGCGAGTGTGGTCGGGATCTATTGTCCAACAGGAGGCGCGATAAGCGGCTTTGTAGGTAACCCCCTTTGATTCTGAGCATCCCGTTTGATTATCTGCAGTGCTCGTTCCACCTGGCTGTTTGAGGCCGGCTTGAACGGTGCCGTTCTGACATGGTTGATTCCATTGCCTGCCATGAAGTCCTGGAATTCAGTGCTTGTGAAGCACGGGCCATTGTCGCTGACCAAGATATCCGGTCGACCATGGGCGGCGAACATTGCCCGTAGACTTTCTACCGTGGCAGAGGATGTGCTTGAATTTAAAATGTCACACTCGATCCATTTGGAGTAGGCGTCTACTACAACCAAAAATATTTTTCCCATGATAGGACCTGCGTAGTCCACATGGATGCGTGACCATGGCTTGGTGGGCCAGGGGCTAAGGGGGGCTTCCCTGGGTGCGTTGCCCAGCTGAGCACACGTGTTGCACCTGCGAACACAAAGTTCCAGGTCTGCATCTATCCCTGGCCACCAAACGTGTGATCTGGCAATTGCCTTCATCATGACAATGCCCAGGTGCTCATTGTAAAGTTCTCTGATAAACACCTCTCTGCCCATCTGGGGCATGACTACTCGGTTTCCCCACAGTAGGCAATCGGCCTGAATCGAGAGTTCCTCCTTGCGCCTGTGAAATGGTTTAAATTCCTCAGGGCATGCTCTGTACGTGGCTGCCCAGTCCCCATTCAGGACACATTTCTTAATTAAAGACAGTAGTGGGTTCTTATTTGTCCAGATTTTAATCTGACGGGCTGTCACAGGTGAGCCTTCGCTTTCGAAAGCTTAAATAGCCATGACCATCTCAGCATCATGCTCAGTTGCCCCCTCATTGGTGACTAGTGGGAGCCTGCTGAGTGCATCAGCGCAGTTTTCAGTGCCCGGTCTGTGCCGAATTGTGTAGTCATAGGCGGCTAACGTGAGTGCCCACCTCTGTATGCGGGCCGATGCATTCACATTTATGGCCTTGTTGTCAGCCAAAAGGGACGTTAGGGGTTTGTGATCTGTCTCCAGCTCAAATTTCCTGCCAAACAGGTACTAGTGCATTTTTTTTTTGCTGCATATACACATGCTAGCGCTTCCTTTTCTACCATCCTGTAGCCGCTTTCTGCCTGGGACAAACTTCTGGAGACATAAGCTACCGGCTGTAACTGACCATTGGCATTCACATGCTGCAACACACACCCGACCCCATAGGACGACGCATCGCACGTTATAACAAGTTTCTTACACGGGTCATATAACGTTAACAGCTTGTTAGAGCACGCAATTTGTTATGCTTCATCAAAAGCCCTTTCCTAGCTGTTCCCCCAGACCCAATCGTGACCTGTGCGTAGGAGCACATGTAGCGGCTCTAACAGTGTGCTCAATTTGAGAAGAAAGTAACCAAAATAGTTCAGGAGCCCCAGGAACGAACGCAGCTCCGTCGTGTTACGGGGTCTGGGTGCTCTCTGGATCGCTTCTGTTTTGGACGCAGTAGGTCTGATCCCGTCTGCTGCTACCCTCCTCCCCAGGAATTCTACCCTCCTCCACAGGAATTCTACCTCTGGAGCTAAGAAGACGCACTTCGCCTTTTTCAGTTGCAGCCCTACCTGGTCCTGTCTGCGTAGCACCTCCTCCAGGTTGTGGAGGTGTTCTTCAATATCGTGACCTGTGATGAGGATGTCGTCTTGAAAAACCACCGTCCTTGCAATCAACTTGGAGGCTTTCCATATTTCGCTGAAAGATTGCGGTGGCCGAACGAATCCCGAACGGACATCTGTTGTACTCAAACAACCCCTTGTGTGTCGTGATCGTGGTCAGCTTCTTCGACTCACTTGCCAGCTCCTGGGTCATGTAAGCTGAGGTCAAGTCCAATTTTGAAAAAAGTTTGCCACGGGATAGCGTCACAAAGAGGTCCTCTGCTCTCGGTAGCGGGTACTGGTCTTGGAGTGACACCCGATTGATGGTGGCCTTGTAATCGCCACATATCCTGACCGACCCATCCGCCTTGAGCGCCGGCACTGATATGTCCTTACTATACAGTATAAATGCACACGAGGCCCATACTTGAGCGAAGGTCACTCTGTGACCAGTTACCTTTATTACCAAGACCTCAAGCGATGAAGGTGAGTGGAGCTTCCCCTTTTATACGTGAAAGTCCAGGTTAGGAGTGTCTCCCACAAGTTCACCCCCTTGTGTTCAATATTCTCAAGGTGTACAACTTAGGTCAGCTTATACATGGGTTACAATGATAGTTGAATATATGACATGGGCCACCCGCACTTTCCTGTTAGCACGGAGCTGGAGAGCACCTTGCTGCACAGCAGTGGGGCTTTGAGGACCCACGTCAACGTTGACATCCCTTCTAGACAGGATGTCTGTGAGCATCTGCCATCTATGCTCCGCAGACATCTAGTCCCCATAGAGACCATGTGCTCCTGTGTATCGCGCATTAGCTGCTTCATGCAGGTGGTCATCCTTTCCATGGAAGAGCGTATAGTAGTCGTCACCTGTGACACGATGGTGCTCATGTTGGAGATGGACTCCTCCATTCTCTGCACATTTTCAGACATCACGCTCGCAAAACCTGTCGGAGCCTCATGCACTTCTTCCTGCATCTCCAGCTTGGGCCTCTCTCTGGATGGTCCCTGACGCTCAGCGAATGCATGCAGCTGAGCAGAGCTGGGAGCGTCCTGCGCCTCTGGTGAGGAGTCTCCACTGCTGTCCCTGTCTCCACCATCTGCTCTTGCTCATTTGTGAGTTGTGAGGCACCAGGTGACAGCACTACTCTATTTGCATTGGCACCCACCAAGGTGTGTGTATCTGCGCTGGTGCTGGGTGCACTTGTGTCTGCTGCCGCAATGCCCTCAGAGGCTGGAGGCTTCTCTGAGGAGTCGTCTTCCTCTTCCTCCTGGACAGTTGGGGGAGGGGGGGGCGGCGGTTCGCTTGATGGACCTGTGGGACAGCAAAGAGATGAATGAGAAGTCAAATCAAGAATGGGTACAGATACCATTATGCACATGATTAACATTAACTGGGAGGAGTAGGGTTGGGAAGGCAGAATGATGGGGATGTAATGAGAGGCACAGCAAGAGGAAGTTGAGTGTGGCTTTGCACACTCTTTTCGTGATCTAATGAGATCATTGGAACATTTCCGGCACTGCATCCAGGTACTCCTGACAACATCCCTGCTGTTGACCTCTGCTATTTGGAGCCAGGCTCCTTTGGTCTGCTGGGGAGGTCTCTTCCGCCCATCAGAAGGGAAGAGGACCTCCCTGCGTGCTCTTTCTCCGTCCACAAGCATATGGAGGGAGTCATCTGACAACTTGGGTGCAGCCCTCTGTCCGTGTGCAGTCATAGTTGCTAGTCTTTCCAACACTCAATTGGTGCCGTGCAGCGCCTGCACACTGCTAGATGAACCTTCTAATGCAATGTGGCCATGGCTCCTTTAACTATCCTGGCTGAAAATGCGTCTTCGATGATCATCAGACCTGCACCATTTAATAGGGCTGGGTAACACGCAGGGCTACCTTAATCAGCGCCATCAAGGAAATGTCGATCTCTGGAGCGGAATGAAATGATTGGGGTCGGGACCTGCCATGGCAACAGCCTGCACGTGACCCGCCCAGGTACAGGAAATTCCGGCCCGCTGTTCAGTGGACTTCCCCAGCCCTTGTAGTGTTGCGAATTGGACCAATATCAGTTTAAATTTGACTAGAAAACATTATTCCAGCATAGCAAGGGTTAATCCTAAAGCGACCGCAAGAGATTAAAAATGGTTCCACATTTGAAAATTGGGAATTTAAAAAAAAAACTGAGCAATGGCTGAAATTAGAATTTTACACCTGCTTCCCCTCCCAGAATGTTTTTGCAGGTTTTTAAAATGATCAAAAGGGTCTTTCTCCCCCTAATAAGCATCCAGAAAGTATAGAAGGATTAGTGTGATATTGCAATCTGCTGACATTTCTTGTGATCGTTCCATAATAAGCTGCTCATGACGTACATAAGCATGGAGCAGTATTCACAAGCATCTACTTCATTGGACTTTGTTTCATAGTGATGCGACGGGACAATTTCTTTGAGCATAGTTTCTGCTACGTTAAAAACTGATTTTATATATTTTTACCTCCATTTTTTTGGATGGGTCCCTGACTGTAGAGGATCGAATCAAAATGAAAGCAACTTTCAGATATGTTGGCCTGTGATGAAGTCTGAGCTGTTAAAGGTAACTAAGACTATATAAACATTCATTCAGAAGAAATTGGGAATGTGATCAGAATCAATGAGTATATGGATTATTGTTGGACAAAGTACATCTGGCATAAGTGACACTTGACTGAGGTAAACGCTCATACAAGAGACATCTTTTTATTAATTTGTTCAAAAAAATGTTTGGTTTCTTTACATGAAATATGGTAAATAGGTGAAGGTTCCTTGAAAACTCAGTTTTAGTTTCTGAATCCAAGTATTGAAGTGGAAACCGGTGTATAAAATAGAAAATAATATATATTTTTTATTCCTTCATGGGATGTGGGCGTCGTTGGCAAGGCCAGCATTTATTGCCCATCCCTAATTGCCCTTGAGAAGATGATGAGCCGCTGCCTTGAACTGCTGCAGTCCGTGTGGTAATGGTGCTCCCACAGTGCTGATAGGGAGGGAGTTCCAGGATTTTCTGTTATTTTAAATATAGGTGTATATATATGCCATGATCAGGGATGCTGGCTTGAAGGTACTCGGGTTGATGGAATGAGGCAACGGAATAAATATGAATAGGAAATATCTATTAGTTCTGTGTGCTTCAGTAGAAAGTATGTGAACATTCAGCTCCCTCACACTGCAGAACTCTGATTCTTTCAAGCAACAGTGATATCAGCTGTACTTATGGTTTAGGTAAAATTATTTTTTAAATGGATGATAAAAGAACATTAGGCTAAATTGTAATTGTTTCCAACTTTAAGTTCTGGAATTGATGTTTTGAGATTGCTGTGCTATGTGCAGCAGTGGCTAGTTTGTGTGGTGTTGACATGGATGGAGAGTAACCTTGCGGAAAGGTGTAAGATAACTTATAAAATGGGACTGTTGCCCTGCAACAATGTACCATGGTGAGCGTAACACTGCTGAATTATACTTTGTGTCTTAGCTTCAAAGCCACTACATATCGTAATGGTTTCTGTATCTGGCAGTCCAGTTATGAAGGAATGTGCTTTCAGATAGAACAATATTTAGAGCTGCATATTTCTAATGATCTGGTTTAATGCAATATATGGGATTGGGTGCATCATCTGCTCACTGACAACATGCAACATTTCTCTAGAACATTAAGGGTTGTTCTATACAGGTTGTTCTGACTAGTCATAGTTGTTATTGCTGCTGTGTCTCTACCAAATCAAGGAGTTCTGCCACTTGGAGCTGGTTCTCGCCTCCTGAAGGCTAGATTCAAAACCATCTAGATGTTCCATACTCAGATGTGTTTTTCTCTCATTTTTCTGCTTCCTCTTTAGTCTTCTCAAACCTGACACTACTGTCATTTCAGCTGAGATTCTCCTCAGTTATCCCACTGGGATCATCACCGACTTTTCCTGCCCCACTCACTGCATGTAGGGGGGTGGGGCCCCACCCAATGCATGTAAGGGGGTAGGGCCTATGTCCCCAGAGGACTTCTCTTTTGTCTGCCACATCTCAGGCTTACCATTGAGAAGGTGATGGTAGTTCCTAGGAAGCAGTGGTGATGGTGTTATTGCTGTAGCACCATCAATATGTCCCTCTTCACATTGATGAGTTCTCCCTTGGCAGCAGGAATCCCACTGGGAGCCTGCTGTGTATCGATAATGATCCCTGACTCGGAGAAATGGATTGGGGTTGTGGCAGATTTGGAGGGGTGGGCAGAAGTCCCGCACTGTCAGAACTCCGTCCTAAAAGAGTGGTCATGTGCATAAATCATAAATCTGGTTTCAGCTTGATTAAAATAAAATTGATCTATGATACAATACTACCAAGAATTTATCATTCCTGTAGTCGGCTTTATATGTCCAATTACACGGGTTGGAGAGAGGAAGCCGGTATGGTGACACTGAAGTATTACAGTGGAGCTTACTGTCACCTTCAGTGTCACAGCAGGTCTGTATTTACAAGCATTGAGTGTAGAATGTCCAGAATGTAAATGGGATGTGTTATGTATGAAGAAAGAGTCTGGCTGAACAGTGTGAGCTCAAAGTAAAATGTGACCTTAGTCTTTTATTGCGGGTCTTCAGAATGCCTCTCCAACCTGTGAGGCCTCCTTAAATACCTGTGCTCCCAAGGGATTATGGGATCCCTTGGGACTCCAGGGGATGAGCCATCTGGTGGCTGTACAGATACAAGGTTACATATATAACAGGATGTGACTCAGATCATTTGTTTAATTTACTTATACTGGAATCTAGAACCAGCTGTGAATACTTGGAAGATTTTTAAGATTGATAAAGTGCTGCTGTTGGTGAGAACATGGAGCTTCACTTAAATAACAAGAGTCACTGCACTCCAAAAGTAATTCATTGTATGGGGTGCTTTGAGACATTTGACATGGTAAGGTGCTATATAGATGCAAGTATTACTGTGGTAAACAGTGCCTTACTATAATGTAAAGCAGATGAACTGTGTGCTTCCAAAGATGTTCAGTATGCAACAGGTTCCAAAAGAGAAAAGCAGAGATTTGGAAAAGTTCCCCTACGTATTGGCTCTCTGATGGGGACAGTAAAAGCGGGAGATTGGCACTGGACGATCATGGGTCCCTGCTGAGGTGTTGCTATCCCAGACCGTCATCTAAATGTTACAATGGCCTTGAATGTAGTTGGAGGGGGTGGCGGAGCCACGACAAACTTTGTTGGGTTATCGAAAATGAAATTGGAATGCAATTCCTTATTGCTGAAGTCCTGATAAATTTATTTACAGTTTAGCCCCCAGATAGATTTACACAAATAGGACTTTTATGGGCTGGGTAATCAATGAAAGTGGTTTTATATTCTTTCAAAACCTTCAGCTCTATTGTGTCAAAGGCTTATCTCACAGAAACAGCTGTTCTTTTAAGACTGACGTATTGGAAGTTAGTTTGGAGCTGGTGAATCCTTTGATGCTTCCGGGCCAGAGATGATGAGTCATATATCAGGATTCTCTCACACCCAGGCTGATAGACAGTGAATGCTGCTAATACCATCAGTTCAAGAAGGATCCCAGCTGTCTGCGGTTGGAAGTAAAGTGCATGGAAATTGCAATATTCAGCACAAGTAATGCTGTCCCATGTGAGCACAGTGCATGAGAATTTAGATACCAGCCATGTGTTCTGTAAGGTAGAACCGCCAGTAATTAAATGATAACTTAATAGATAATTGCAAAACAAACGAATATTACTATTCTAATACTATATTCAGTTAAACAAAAGTTAGACTTTAGATCCAACTCCCCTTGATAGCATAACAGGGGGTCACCAAACAAAAACATATCTCCAACAGATTGGTCCTGTAATCTTAGTGGGCAGGTTAGGTTAAAATTGCCCACTGGGAAACCCACAGGATCGGGTGCAGCACTAGTTTTACACCCTGCCTGATTTTACTCTTCATTGAAGTAATTGAAGAATAATATTGGGCGGGGTGTAAAATCAGCATTGCACCCAATCCCGCGGGTTTACCAATGGGCGGGTTAAGATAAATTACCCCCTTAGTCTCTGTGCTAGTCATGGTTCGAATTTAAAGATGACTCTTGTATTTTTTGGGTGGGTGAGAGCAGTGTTTTATTGTTAAAATATTTATCTGTGATCTGCCGGAACATGTTGAGGCCTCCTTCAGGTTAAATTGCTCACCAAGTAACTGGCTATAATACTGTAATAGACGCATCATAAAGGTCCCAAACATCATAACTCACAAGTCATTGAAACCATAAGTGTTACTAACAAAAACATACGCATAGACAAGAAAAGACTGGCTAGTCCACCGAGCCTGTGCCAAACAGTTATGATGCAACAAGGTATCATAACCGCCAGTGTTCCCTCCCATCAGCGGAATGTAATCTCCTGGGTGAGGCAAAAAAACAGAAAAAAAAACACAGGCCCTTTCAGGGTAAAACAAAATGGAGAAATTCCTTGATCAACCCAATGAGTTCAGGAGATCACAGTAACTGAGATACAAACACAACATGCCACCATTGTTTCTATGCAGAGATATTATCTACAGTCAGGAACATGCCCAGTTCCTTTTTGAACTGTTGAAACAAATCCACAATCATTACACAAGCCGATAATTTATTCCAAGTGTCGCTAATTCTCTGTGTAAAAAAAACTTCATGACATCTAACCTAGTTCTCTGCTTACATAGCCTTGTACACATGACCTCTCATTTTCCCTAACCTACCTAGTGCATATAGTCTGTCCTCACAGGCACAGTGTCGTCCCTTCATAATTTAAAATACTTCAATTAAATCATCACAAAATCTACACTCTTCGAGAGTAAAAAGACCCAATTCTCTAAGCCTATTGTGATAACAGCAGCAGAGCTGGTCTCCAGTCGTCTTGGTTAATTCTTGGCACTGGACCAAGACCTAGCTCTGTCAAGTCTGTGAGTTGGCTGGTGTGCAACGGCCACCACACATTTAAAAAAAAAAATCCACGCACAGGCATCTTCCACCCTTCAACATGTTGTTCGGGACCTGGAATATTATGTCTTTCATTGAAACACCTGTGAACTCATCCCTTTTTGGCGTGGAAGCAAGTCATCCTCGATACGAGGGACTGCCTCTGATGATGATGATGATGATGTAATAACTAAGGCGTTTAAAATGAGAATCATTTTAGTAAACCTTCTTTGGAACCGTTTCCAGGGCTTCTACATCGCCCATCAGGTGAGCGACCAAAACTGAAGAGAGTATTCCAGATGAGGCCTTGGAACATGCTGGGGCTAGGGTCCTGGCAAACCGATTAACTAAGGCTGCAGAGAGCGCTTGAAAGGAATTAATGCAGGGGAATGGTTCAGGTGAGCAGAAACCTAAAAGCTCAAAGAACAAGGTGAAGGCAATAGAGCAGGGTAGCTTTGGAGGGGGAAAAAAACAGAACGTGACAGGAAGGGACAGAATCAATAAACGCAAGACTGCATCAGAAACTGGGGCCATAGCAGGAGAAAATGGTAAGAAAACACATTTAAAAGCTCTTTATCTGAATGCACGCAGCATTCGTAACAAATTAGATGAGCTGTCGGCACAAATAATTACAAATGGGTATGATCTGGTAGCCATAACAGAGATGTGGTTGCAAGGTGACCAGGACTGGGAACTAAACATTTAGGGGTACTTGACAATTCAGAAGGACAGACAGAAAGGAAAAGGAGGTGGGGTAGCTCTGTTGATAAAGGATGGATTCACTGCAATAGTGAGAAACGATATTGGCTCAAATAATCAGGATGTTGAAACAATTTGGGTGGAGATGAGGAATAATAAGGGGAAAATGTCACAGGTGGGCATAGCCTATAGGCCTCCGAACAGTGGCAACTCTGTTGGTCGGCGTATAAACCAAGAAATAGTGAGGGCTTGTAAAAAGGGAACAGCAATATTCATGGGTGACTTTAATCTCCATATTGATTGGACAAATCAAATTGGTCAGGGTAGCCTTGAGGAAGAGTTCATGGAGTGCATAAGGGACGGGTTCCTTGAGCAGTATGTAATGGAACCAACCAGGGGACAGGCTAAAGTGGACTAGGAAAATAGATTAAAGTTTAGGACGGTTGATGAACAGTGACGTACATTTAAGGAGATATTTCATAAGGAAGAAAGGGTGTTGAAGAAAATATAGGCATCCGTGGCTAACTAAAGAATTAAAGGATGGTATCCAATTAAAAACAAGGGCATACAAAGTGGTCAAAACTAATGGGAGGACAGAAGATTGGAAAGCTTTTAAAAGCCAGCAAAGAATGACAAAAAAATGATTAAGGGAAGATAGACTATGAAAGTAAACTAGCATGAAATATAAAAACAGATAGCAAGAGTTTCTACAGATGTATAAAAAGGAAAAGTGGCAAAAATAAATGTTGGTCCCTTAGAGGATGTGACCAGGGAATTAGTAATGGGGAACATGGAGATGGCAGAAACTCTGAACAAATATTTTGTATCAGTCTTTACGGTAGAGGATACTAAAAATATCCTAACAGTGGATAGTCAAGGGGCTATGGGGGGGGGGAGGAACTTAACACAATCACAATCAATTAGATAATGGGATGAATGGTGGATAAATCCCCTGGACCTGATGGCTTGCATCCTAGGGTCTTGAGAAGTAGTGGCAGGGATAGGGATGCATTGGTTGTAATTTACCAAAATTCTTTAGATTCTGGGGAGGTCCCAGCAGATTGGAAAACTGCAAATGTAATGCGCCTATTTAAAAAAAGAGGCAGACAAAAAGCAGGAAACAGACCAATTAGCCTCGCATTTGTGGTTGGGAAAATGTTGGAGTCCATTATTAAAGAAGCAATAGCAGGACATTTGGAAAAACATAATTCAGTCAGTTAGAGTTAGCATGAATTTATGACGGGGAAGTCATGTTTGACAAATTTGCTGGAATTCTTTGAGGATGTAACAAACAGGGTGGATAAAGGAGAACCAGTGGATGTGGTGTATTTGGACTTCCAGAAGGCATTTGACAAGCTGTCACATAAAAGGTTACTGCACAAGATAAAAGTTCACGGGGTTGGGGGTAATATATTAGCATGGATAGAGAATTGGCTAACTAACAGAAAACAGAGAGTTGGGATAAATGGTTAATTCTCTGGTTGGCAATCAGTAACTAGTGGGGTGCCGCAGGGATCAGTGCTGTGACCCCCAACTATTTACAGTCTATATTAATGACTTGGATGAAGGGATCAAGTGTAATGTAGCCAAGTTTGCTGACGATACAAAGATGGGAGGAAAAGCAATGTGTGAGGTGGTCACAAAAACCTGCAAAAGGACATAGACAGGCTAAGTGAGTGGGCAAAAATTTGGCAGATGAAGCATAATGTTGGAAAGTGTGAGGTCATGCACTTTGACAGAAAAAAATCGAAGAGCAAGTTATTATTTAAATGGAGAAAAATTGCATAGTGCCGCCGCACAGCGGGACCTGTGGGTCCTGGTGCATGAAACACAAAAGTTTAGTATGCAGGTACAGCAAGTGATCAGGAAGGCCAATGGAATCTTGGCCTTTATTGCAAACAGGATGGAGTATAAAAGCAAGGAAATCTTGCTACAGTTATACAGGGTTTTGGTGAGGCCACACCTGGAATATTGCATACAGTTTTGGTTTCCATATTTAAGAAAGGATATACTTGCTTTGGAGGCAGTTCAGAGAAGGTTCACTAAGATGTGGGGTTGACTTATGAGGAAAGGTTGAGTTGGTTGGGCCTCTACTCATTGGAATTCAGAAGAATGAGAGGTGATCTTATCAAAACGTATAAGATTGAGGGGGCTTGACAAGGTGGATGCAGAGAGGATGTTTCCACTGATAGGGGAGACTAGAATTAGGGGGCATAATCTTAGAATAAGGAATCGCCCATTTAAAACTGAAATGAGGAGGAATTTCTTCTCCGAGGGTTGTAAATCTGTGGAATTCGTTGCCTCAAAGAGCTGTGGAAGCTGGGACATTGAATAAATTTAAGACAGAGATAGTCAGTTTCTTAACCGATAAGGAAATAAGGGGTTATGTGGAACGGGCAGGGAAGTGGACCTGAGTCCATGATCGGATCAGACATGATATTAAATGACGGAGCAGGCTCGAGGGGCCGTATGGCCTACTCCTGCTTCTATTTCTTATGTTCTTATCTTCTTTGAGTCAGAAGGTTGTGGGTTCAAGTTCCTTTCCAGAGACTTGAGGCATAATCTAGGGTAACACTTCTGTGCAGTATTAAGGAAGTGCCGCACTGTTGGATGTGCTGTCTTTCAGATGAGTTGTTAAACCGGGACCCCGTCTACCCTAAGTGGCACTATGGCAGGGAGTTCTCCCTGGTGTCGAGACCAATATTTAGCCTTCGAGTAATATCACTAAAACAGATGATCTGGTCATTATGTCATTGCGGTTTGTGGGACTTTGATGTGTGCAAAGGGGCTGCCATGTTTCCTACATTTACAGCAGCAGTGCTACACATCAGAAGTACCTCATTGACTGTAAAGCACTTTGGGACGTTCTGAGGTTATAAGAGATGTTATATAAATGCAAATTCTTTCTCTTCTTCCTTTCTTTAGGTCCCTTTCCTAATCCACAACCTTTAATTCTGTAAAAACTAGGTATACACATGTTTGGCGTTAGCCCCACCCACGTGCATGACACTATATTTATGTATATTAAATTATATCTGCCAGGTGTGAGCTCATTTCCCCCTTTTTCTCTCATTGAGGACCCTAACACTAGCAGAAATCATTGTGTCAACCTTGAACTTGCAGACAGTACCCACCTTTGTCTAGAACATTAATATAGATCATGGATCTCTGCTGGACTCCGCTCGTAACCAGTCTCTATTAATAACAACCCTCTGTCTGCATGAATTCAGCCAGTTCCTTATTCAATCCATGATCTGCTCTCCTCTCCCACAGGACTCTTATCTTGTGAGGTAAGGTATTGTGGGGCAGCTTGTCAAAAGCTTTCTGAAGATTCTAACTACGCAGATTCATGTGGTTTATAAATATCATATCTAGAAGCCAAACTCTTCCAATGGCTGGTGAATGTACAGTATAGTATAGTACCAAGCTAACTAGACTGGGAATGTCTTAAATTCAACCCCTGGTTTGTGTTGAGTTAGCTGTTCTCATCTGTAGCTGTGGTTGGGTGCTGCAATGGTTCTGAATGTTCTTAAAGTAGAGAGGAGAACATTTTGCCAAGGTGCCTCTTACTGATCCCTATTCATCGACTCCTGCTGGAAAGTCCACTTATCTGAATGTTAGTCAGTGACAGAGTTTGCCTCAATTGTGATGTCCCTCACATGATCAACTAACCAGCCAAGGGTTGTGTATCAAGAGTGATCATTTGGTATAATTTACCGATGGAACCGGATCCCAGTTATAAGTCAGTTCTTTCAGGAGAGGAGTGAAGAAGGAAGCTGTGGGATAAACTGTTAATCCAACAGAAATGCTGAGATATATCAGCAATGGGGGATTGCTGTCAACGTCTTTGAAACCCTTTGTTTTAGTGTGGGTTATTGCTTCTATGGACTGGTCAACATTCCAATGATGGTTAACAGTGTCACTGACACATTTCTAAGATTCTTTCTTGTTGTGAGACAGTGTTCCACGCCAACTGTGAATTTATCTGAATTTTAAGTATATTTGCATATTTAGTTAAGCTGCTGCACATTTTGTTTGCACAGTATTTGTAAGAGCATATAACGGTACATTACATTTCTTGGCATGATTACACATATTCTGGTAGCATTACATGTTGAGAGAATGGACTCATTTACATTAAAAACATATATCTCATTGGTGGTATAGATATAATTTTTGTAATTGTAAATATGTTATAAACTTCCTGGAGCACTTTTAAATGGGACAAAACAGAGCTTCATATTCAGAGGAAATGTGGTCTGAAGCATGGTGCAAATTATACAGCAGCGTTCTATCTAGTTTCAGAAGATAAAACCAATGTTCCACTCTATTTTAATACTATAGTATTTTAATACTATAATTATAATATGTTGCATGATTGCAGCCATCCCTGTTAACATTCTGAGCTGCTGCACTGGGAGTACCATTTTTAAAGAGTAGTTCAGATATTTGTTCTCTGGGATACCTACTTGCCGTAAATTCACACTTCTGGTCAGCATAATGCTCTCTTAAATTAGACATTTATTCCAATAAAATAGAGTAGGACTTACCAACTTGCATCAGATTTGTGATGAACAGAATGCTGCCCCAGGTGTTCGTATAATTGGAGACCAAAATAAGAACATCACAATTTGGAGCAGGAGTAGGCCATTCAGCCCCTCACACCTGCTCCGCCATTCAGTAAGATCATGGCTGATCATCTACCTCAACTCCACTTTCCTGCACTATCCCCATATCTCGATTCCCTTAACATTCAAAAATCTATTGGTCTCTGTCTTGAATATACTCAAAGACTGAGCCTCCACAACCTTCTGGAGTAGAGAATTCCAAAGATTCATTATCCTCTGAGTGAAGAAGTTTCTCCTCATCTCAGTCCTAAATGGCTGACCCCTTATTCTGAGACTGTGACCTCTGTTTCTAGACTCTCCAGCTAGAGGAAACATCTATCCTGTCAAGCCCTGTAACAATTTTGTATGTTTCAATGATATCACACCTCATTCTTCTAAACACTGGTGAATATAGACCTAGTCTACTCAATCTCTCCTCACAGGACAATCCTCCCATCCAGAAATCAGTCTGGTGAACCTTCGTTGCACACCCTCTATGACAAATATATCCTTCCTTTGGTGGGGAGACCAAAACTGTACACAGTACTCCATGTGTGGTCTCACCAGGGCCCTATATAATTGCAATAAGATGTCTTTACTCTTATACTCACATCCTCTTGTAATAAAGGCCAACATCCCATTTGCTTCCTTAATTGCTTGCTGTACCTGCATATTAACTTTCAGTGATTCATGTATACTCCTGGTATGACTCTCGCAACTGTAATTGGCGGCCGTGCCTTTAGCTACCTAGGCTCTAAGCTTTGGAACTCTCCCCAAACCTCTCCCCCTCTCTACCTCGCTCTCCTGCTTTAAGATGCTCCTTAAAACCTACCTCTTGGACCAAGCTTTAGGTCATCTATCCTAATATTTCCTTATGTGGCTTGGTGTCACATTTTGTTAACATTCCTGTGAAAAGTGACTTGGGATGTTTTACTACGCTAAAGGCGCTATATAAATGCAAGATTTTTTTTCTGCACACCTACATTCCGATCACGATGAGCAGGTTTCAATGAAGGCATCTACTAGCTAATAGTAATCAGTACTTGCCCTGTTATTTGTTGGAAGTAAATGTATCATTCAATTGCCTATGAATATAATGTCAATGAACATTAGGACAAAAAAGGGATATAGTCTCGTAGTCACATACCAACTGGCTGTAATTGATTATGTCCACTGTTTTTTGCACCTTCCTTCCCGAACATATTTTAAGTGTCGGGTCTCCTGCCCTTGTTAATGCATCATAGCGTTCACTCCTCGTGTGTAATGCTATTTTTGATTCTCCTAGTTATCCAGAGATGACCTTCTGCCCTTTCTTCTTCTTCTTTTATATTTAGTTCCATGATGAGTCTTGCATTTAGTGCATGTCACACTCTAAATCTGTCAGTACAAAAAAAATCATGCGTTTTTGATTTGCATAAACTGGTAGGAATAGTTGTCAGTGGCCAAAGCTTCAACACCAATCTTAGTTGATGTAATGTATTTGCTTCATGGGTTCTTTGCTTAAGCATTCATAGCAACACATTGCTATTAAGAACTAGTTGGTTTATTAACAAAGGTTTAACAATCACACTACACATTACCAGTTCATCCACTAGGCTCACAACCACATGCCTCATCGTGGATGACCTAGACCCAACTGACTGGGGTTTTATTGAGTCTTGTGAACATCACGTGACTGGCTAAGCCACTCACAATGTGACAGCTCTACAAACCTGTGAGCCTACTCACGGGTGCATACATTAAAGTAGGTGTCCCCAAAAATAAAATTTATAATAAAATAAACATTTACAAAATTCAAGAATTCTGAAAAGTCTCCTGACCCCTTTGTGAATGCATGGCCTTACTGTTGCCGATGCATGTTGCCTTTGCCGTGGGTATCCCATTGCCTCCAGTCCCTGTAAGCAACATTGGAAGAGTGTTTTACAAGATAAAATGGCACTGATGGCGTGTGTGTTTTATCTTTGGAGTTCATCCCCTTGTATTTCAATAGTGGTATATTCTGGATCAGAGTAAACTATTCCTTTTAGATTGTAATTCTTAACTTAAAAAATGTAGTTGAAGCAATTTATTTCCATGCGTCAGTCCTGGGAAGGAATTTGTAGAACAGTTTGTGGCAATTGTTATTTAAAGAGAAATGGTACGAAAGAAGTTACTCAAACTTAAGGTAGATAAATGACCAGCACCTGATGGTTTCCATGTGAGGACCCTGAAGAAAGTTAGGCAGGAATGAATGAAGGCTTTAGCTATAATTTTCCAAAATTCTGTTGGAAGGAAAATTGTGCCAGATAGATGGTAAATGTAACTCTTCAAAAAAGATGAGAATCAGCCAGGAAATTCTAGGCCATTTAGTCCTACTTCCTTTGATGGTAAACTACTATGGGTAAAATTGGGCTCTGGTCATTGAGCAAAACAGATTATAGCGAATTGGCAGTCTGTGGTCTGCCCAGTTTTCTTTTCCATCGATGGGGGAAAATCATGTGCAGTGTAAAACTACCGCTCAAAACCAATTTCACCCCCGCAGTGTCGAAAGACAGGATGAAATTACTGAGTACTTGTAGAAATCTGAGTTAATCATGACCAGTCAATATGGATTTCTAAAAGGCAGGTTACGCTTGGCCATTGCTTATAGAATTGTTAAGAAATAATAAGAAGGGTAGATAAAGGAAATACAGTAGGTGCATTTTAATGTGGATTTTCAAAAAGCATTTAATAAGGAACCATAAGAGATCTGGCAAAGATAATGGAACATGCAATTAGATGGAACATGGTTCTATGGATATACATGGCTTGAGGGCATTTTTTTTTAAAAGGGTTGGTAAAAAGAAGCTCCTCGGATTGGGAAAAGTCAGTGAGTGGTGGTCCGTAGTTGGGCCACTCTTATTTATGATGCACATAATTGATATGGACTTAAAAATTGAAGGAACAATATTGAAATGTGCTGATACCAAATTGGGTGGTTTTGAAAATTGTGATAATCCCTGATATAAAAGAAAGACTTGGATTTATATAGCGCCTTTCACATCCACTGGACGTCTCAAAGCGCTTTGGAGTGTAGTCACTGTTGTAGTGTAGGAAATATAAGCAAATATTGCGTGTGTTTGTCATATTTGAAGTAATACGAAACATTCAGTACAGGGTGTAACTTAACCAAGCTGTAAAATACATCATGTGTCCCAGGGGTAGAGTTTGCAGAGCTCCGTACAGGCATGCAGAAAATACAAGTACAGTGAATCTTGTTTTAAGAACATCACGCTTAGATTATTTTGTTAGGCAAAACTGCGTGTTTATATTATCTCTTTCTGTAAAATTAATTAAACAAATGTAAGTGCTTGCTTATTGCATTGAAATATTGTCACATGCCAGAATGGATCTAAGGATCTAAGTCTTGCATTTAAACAAAAAGCATAAAAATTGTAAAGTCTCATAATGGTCAATTTACTTTGCCAAATTAGCTAGTCACAGCTGCCCAGTTAGAACAGGTATTGTGACTATCTGCCAATCACAATAATCTGCTGTACCATTAAGATTACTCCTTGACTCAAAATTGATGCTCTTTTACTTGAGTTTAATTTGATAATGGCGTTCTTGAATCACCACTCCTGCACCGGGTGTATTTGTAAGATAATTTAAATTAAACTGCATAACCCTTTCCTGAGCCCTGGTGACTCTTTCCTCTGTCAGCAGCTGCTTACGCATAGGGTGTGACTCCAGATACTTAGCTCTGAAATGTGTGTTTTTACCAAGACTACTATACACAGAGGATTTGTTCTGTTTTAACTTAATTCCACAAATGTGTTACAGACCAGATCTTACGCACTCGGCATGTTTTTTTTAATAGACTAATAGCAAAATTATTTTCTATGATTGGTTAAGCATAAATACCTTTTTTGTATTTGATGGCTAATAAATTAGAAATATGAACATTTCTCCCCAAAGGATCAGGTTTGTCATATGAACATTTCTTTTCTCCATATTGAACTGCATTTTGGGTTACTCTGAATTTCCATGTAGGAAGCTTCAACATAGCTCATCCTTTCCACTAGTGAACCACGGTCCAAATTTTGTTTAAGATTGTATTTCACTGAAACTCATCATAGGCAGTTCCTCGGAATCGAGGAAGACTTGCTTCCACTCTTAGAATGAGTCCTTAGGTGGCTGAACAGTCCAATACAAGAGCCACAGTCCCTGCCACAGGTGGGACAGATAGTTGTTGAGGGAAAGAGTGGGTGGGACAGGTTTGCCGCACGTTCTTTCCGCTGCCTGCGCTTGTTTTCTGCAAGCACTCGGCGATGAGACTCCAGGTGCTCAGCGCCCTCCCGGATGCACTTCCTCCACTTAGGGCAGTCTTTAGCCAGGAGCTCTCGGGTGTCGCTGGGGTTGTTGTACTTTATCAGGGAGGCTTTGAGGGTGTCCTTGTAACATTTCGTTTGTCCATCTTTGGCTCGATTACCATGAAGGAGTTCCGAGTAGAGCGCTTGCTTTGGGAGTCCCGTGTCTGGCATGCGGAGCTGATCAAGTGTGGTCAGTGCTTCACTGCTGGGGATGTTGGCCTGGACGAGGATACTAATATTGGTGCGTCTGTCCTCCCAGGGGATTTTGGAGGATCTTGCGGAGGCGTCGTTGGTGGTATTTCTCCAGCGACTATGTAGAATATGTAATAATGGACCACCATTTTCTGATTCTCGACACTTCCTTCATTCCTTCATGTCTATCTGGTGATCTAGAGTTGGATTACATTATATGGCACGCATCAGTTGCAAGGGTGAAAAGTATCTTTTTGATTCACACTAATGAGCGGTAATCAACAAAGCAAAATAGAATGCTGAACTATATTGGCAAACCTGTACATTCAAGCGAAAATGTTATGCTACAGCAGTACAGTGCTCTAGCCACAACACACCTTGAGTAACGTGCACTGTTTTGGTCACTAGCTGCTTCTATATTGGTGTCAGTGGGGTGTTTGTGATGCAAGTTCCAGAAGTGCACGTCTGGCACAGCCAGCGGCAACCCTAATGTAAACCTGCCAGACTGGTTACAGCCAGCGCCCTGGGTGGCGCAGTTTTAAAAAAAAAAAAAGGTGGTCAAGATGCTGGTTTTAGTGAATCTAGCAGATTTATATTGGATTTGCCACAGGTTGTGCAGGACCCATGTTTCAGGAAATGTCCCAGTGACACCAATATAAAACAGCTACTGAGGCACAGGGAAAGATTCAAGCCTTGGAGATGGTGCAGAGAAGAGTAACAAATCAGATCCCTGTGAGCTGTAGGGAAAGAGTCAATAAACGTGACCTTTCAACCTTGAAAAGAAGTGACTAAAAGTGAGCTCAGAGGTATACAAGTTAGTAACCAGTATAGAAAAGTTAAATTTCAAACATTTAACACAAGTTAAACAATGGAAATACGAAGAGGACCAAGATAAAAGGAAAATTGCGGACTTTTTAAAGGTCTCGTTCACAGGTTTTGTTCACTTGGATATGCACTCGAAGTGCCGTAACCTGCAAGGCTATGCACCAAGAGCTGGAAAGTGGGATTAGGCTAGATAGCTCTTTCTCAACCAGCACAGACATGATGGGCTGAATGGCTGCCTTCTGTGCCGTTAGTTTCTATGAAAGAGTGGTCAATATATAGAAAATATGTGCAGGAGTAGGCCATTCGGCCCTTCGAGCCAGCACCGTCATTCAATGAGTTCATGGCTGAACATGCAACTTCAGTACCCCATTCCTGCTTTCTCGTCATACCCCTTGATCCCCCTAGTAGTAAGGACTACATCTAACTCCTTTTTGAATATATTTAGTGAATTGGCCTCAACAACTTTCTGTGGTGGGGAATTCCACAGGTTCACCACTCTCTGGGTGAAGAAGTTTCTCCTCATCTCGGTCCTAAATGGCTTACCCCTTATCGTTAGACTGTGACCCCTGGTTCTGGACTTCCCCAACATTGGGAACATTCTTCCTGCATCTAACCTGTCTAAACCGGTCAGAATTTTAAACATTTCTATGAGATCCCCTCTCATTCTTCTGAACTCCAGTGAATACAAGCCCAGTTGATTCAATCTTTTTTGATATGTCAGTCCCGCCATCCCGGGAATCAGTCTGGTGAACCTTCACTGTACTCCCTCAATAACAAGAATGTCCTTCCTCAAGTCAGGAGACCAAAACTGTATACAATACTCCAGGTGTGGCCTCACCAAGGCCCTGTACAACTGTAGTAACACCTCCCTGCCCCTGTAGTCAAATCCCCTCGTTATGAAGGCCAACATGCCATTTGCTTTCTTAACCGCCTGCTGTACCTGCATGCCAACCTTCAATGACTGATGTACCATGACACCCAGGTCTCGTTGCACCTCCCCTTTTCCTAATCTGTCACCATTCAGATAATAGTCTGTCTCTCTCTTTTTACCACCAAAATGGATAACCTCACATTATACTTCATCTGCCATGCATTTGCCCACTCACCTAACCTATCCAAGTCACTGCAGCCTCATCCTCCTCGCAGCTCACACTGCTACCCAACTTGGTGTCATCCGCAAATTTGGAGATACTACATTTAATCCCCTCGTCTAAATCATTAATGTACAATGTAAACAGCTGGGGCCCCAGCACAGAACCTTGCGGTACCCCACTAGTCACTGCCTGCCATTCTGAAAAGTACCCATTTACTCCTACTCTTTGCTTCCTGTCTGCCAACCAGTTCTCAATCCACGTCAGCACACTACCCCCAATACCATGTGCTTTAACTTTGCACATTAATCTCTTGTGTGGGACCTTGTCGAAAGCCTTCTGAAAGTCCAAATACACCACATCAACTGGTTCTCCCTTGTCCACTCGACTGGAAACATCCTCAAAAAATTCCAGAAGATTTGTCAAGCATGATTTTCCTTTCACAAATCCATGCTGACTTGGACCTATCATGTCACCTCTTTCCAAATGCGCTGCTATGACATCCTTAATAATTGATTCCATCATTTTACCCACTACCGATGTCAGGCTGACCGGTCTATAATTCCCTGTTTTCTCTCTCCCTTTTTTTAAAAGTGGGGTTACGTTGGCTACCCTCCACTCCATAGGAACTGATCCAGAGTCTATGGAATGTTGGAAACTGACTGTCAATGCATCCGCTATTTCCAAGGCCACCTCCTTAAATATCCTGGGTTGCAGTCCATCAGGCTCTGGGGATTTATCGGCCTTCAATCTCATCAATTTCCCCAACACAATTTCCCGACTAATAAGGATTTCCCTCAGTTCCTCCTTACTAGACCCTCTGACCCCTTTTATATCCGGAAGGTTGTTTGTGTCCTCCTTAGTGAATACCGAACCAAAGTACTTGTTCAATTGGTCTGCCATTTCTTTGTTCCCCGTTATGACTTCCCCTGATTCTGACTGCAGGGGACCTACGTTTGTCTTTACTAACCTTTTTCTCTTTACATATCTATAGAAGCTTTTTCAGTCTGTCTTAATGTTCCTTGCAAGCTTCCTCTCGTACTCTATTTTCCCTGCCCTAATCAAACCCTTTGTCCTCCTCTGCTGAGTTCCAAATTTCTCCCAGTCCCCGGGTTCACTGCTATTTCTGGCCAATTTGTATGCCACTTCCTTGGATTTAATACTATCCCTGATTTCCCTTGATAGCCACGGTTGAGCCACCTTCCCTTTTTTATTTTTACGCCAGACAGGGATGTACAATTGTTGTAGTTCATCCATGCGGTCTCTAAATGTCTGCCATTGCCCATCCACAGTCAACCCTTTAAGTATCATTCGCCAATCTATCCTAGCCAATTCATGCCTCATACCTTCAAAGTTACCCTTCTTTAAGTTCTGGACTATGGTCTCTGAATTAACTGTTTCATTCTCCATCCTAATGTAGAATTCCACCATATTATGGTCACTCTTCCCCAAGGGGCCTCGCACAACAAGATTGCTAATTAATCCTCTCTCATTACACAACACCAAGTCTAAAGTGGCCTCCCCCCTAGTTGGTTCATCAACATATTGGTCTAGAAAACCATCCCTTATGCACTCCAGGAAACCCTCCTTCAACGTATTGCTTCCAGTTTGGTTAGCCCAATAGAATGGACTTCCAGTTGAAATCATTTGGGAATGAAATGGATGTTGTGGTGGGCAGCAGTAAGATCTTTCTGGATAGATGGTGAATTTCGATCTTGGATAGTTTGGTTATAGAATTTGAGGATGAAAGGATATAGCTTAAAGTGATGGGAGTCAAGAGAAAATAGGAAATTTAGGCATAATTTTTTTTAGTAAGTGAGTGATTGATTGAAAAGTGGAACAGATTACAAGCAGGAATGGTGGAATAAAAAACCTTGGCTGGGTTTAAAATAAAGAATATATGAACAGTAAAGACAATGCAAGGGATCCAATATTTCAGCTACCAGTCAGGACGTGGAGCAGGCTGACCACCAGCGAGGGACTGCAATTTGGGGAAGAACCCAAATCTGCAGGTTCCCCCCACCCCTCCTCCCCATGTAACATCTGGGCCAAATTCTGGTCATGGTTCGAATGGTTGAGTCTTCTGCTGACCCTTCCCCATACATCCCAGGTCTGCTTTGAGGACCAATTCGGAGACGTTCCTACATACTCTGGTCATTTGCCCATTACACTCTCCCTAAGCCGAATGGAACTCATGCTAGTTGAGTGATACATATGCTTATCACTATAATAAATCACACGTGGCCCATGCTCGAGCTGATCACCTTGTGACCTTTAGGTTTAATGTAACCTCCAAAAGTGAGCACTGCAGGGGGAGCCTACTTTATATAGGGAGGCATACGAGGTGCAGTAATGTGTGCCTCCTGGGCTTTCCCCATCTGTTGGCTATTACATGTAACTACATGGTACAATGTATGGTACAGAGTATGGCTGCAAATACACACTGAGAACCAGCACAAGTTCAATTATGGGCCAAGTAAAGGCCCCGACTGCTGAAGAGAAAGGTAATTGAACCCAATTCAACATGCCAGCTTGCTCCCTTAGGAGCAGAAGAAAACGTGGTTACCTTTTTTCTTTAGTCCTTCCCAAACCTCCGAGTCCCTCAATTGAAATGGCTCGATGTCACTCCCAAGTTCTGTCAATTTTCTCACTTTTTTGATTTGTGCATTTCCTATTCCTTCAGTTCTCATCTGATGGTAGGAAAGTGTGATAGAGAAATTGTAACAGAAAAAGTATTGCAGGAAAGTGTTCGATGAAGTCAATTTTATCTCCAGGTGGATAGCCTATCCCTCCAATGAGCCTGTATAGGGACGAACCACCTGGCCCCATTATGGAAATGACCCAACTTGGATTAGGGACAAGGCCTACATCAATGGCCATGAACACCCAGAGGACCTGGAATTGTGGGGTTATTACTTCTAGAATCTGATAGTGAGGTTAAAAGGGTAGGCTACATGGACTAATGGCCTTCTCCTGCCCAAAAGTTTACTTTGTTACTTGTAGGTGCTGCAGAAAAGGGCCATAAGGCTGTCCCTACTGTTGGAGAACAGAGTTATTAGTAAAGTATAGAAAAACTTGGACTCTTCAGCCTTAAAAAGTGAATGAGAATAGAATGGAAAAGGTTAATGCAGAGCACTATGCCAAGTTAAACCGTAACTGTAGGATAAGAGGACATAAGTATTACGCAGTAAAAGGCAGGTTTAGGACTGACATCAGGAAGCAATTATTTACACAAGGACTGATTATTACTTGGAACAGTCTTCTGATTAGGTTAGTGGAGACAAAACATCTGGAATCATTCAAAAGTCAGTAGGAGCCATGGCTTTCTATGGAAGGATGGATTAAATGAGCCAAACGACCTATCTCAGCTGTACTATGTGTTTTTTGTGAATTTTATTGCCCCATTATCCAAAATGATGGAAATTACAAATTGTTTGTCTAAACAGATGGACTGACAATCCTCATTAAATTGCAGTCAAACTTTTTTCTCATTGAGGTTCCGGCTCCTCCACTAATGTAATGCAGCTTCTTCATTCTGAACCAGATCTACGCTTCTTGTGTCTTGACTTTAATAAGCGGAATGTTAATAAGCGGAATGTTAACACGCGAGGCCACTCTGCACCTTCGCTGGACCCCTGGATCAATCTTTGCTGGCTCGTGGTTGACTCTCTCCTCCTCCTTGGCCCTCTGATTCCACTGGACAACCTCCAGCAGACACTCTGCCCTTCAAACAGCTCCTGGGTGCAGTACCTCCCAACAACTGTCTCCAAACCTGGACACTCCAAGCAGACTCCACACTGTCTACAGGCCAATTTCATTCCATTACAGGATCTCAAGACTTTAGCTTTGGACTCTTTCATATCATCTCCTCCCTCTCCTCTGTTTATAAACAGAACTGAATTCCATGTGTGACCATTTGCATTTTGGCTGTAGCTCCAGACCCGAGCCCATTACTTTTCACCACGGACCTCTGAGGCCCTGCTCTCCAGTCTTCTCTTCTTCCTGTTACCCAATCATGCCACTGGGTACCTTGCCACCACCAATCCCAACCCATTACTACTCCTCTGCCTTCCTACTGTCCTGCTGCAATCTCCCTTGAATAAGCCCACAGCTATCAGAGGATGGCTCTCTTTGCATTCTCCAAAGGGCCCATCGAAGTATCCATTGCTGCCTTCTTTCAAGCAGACACCTTAACTATCCCATCCTCCTCTCTCGTTGACCTTGCCAACCAGTGTGTTTGCTGGGGCCCAATTTCACCAATCTCTTTCTCATCCTGCTTATTGAATCCAGCATTGCCCTGTAGCGACCTGCCAACAGATCAACAATCAGATGCATGGTCGAGAACTAGGAGACACAGTTTAAAGTTAAAGGTGTCAATAAAAAGAAACTTAGGCAGCATTTGTTTCAGTAAGATGGTGATTAGAAATGTGGATTATTTTACCAGTAGGGCTAATGGACCAGAAAACCATGGCAGGCTTTAAAAAAGGACTGAGTTTCCTGTTAGTAAATATAATTCAGAGCTACTAGTTCTAGAATGACCGTAAAGAACCTGGTGGACCATTTTGGAAGAAGATGGCCCAAAACATTCCTATTTTACTGTATATAACTCCAGAATTTGGCTGAGCTGCAATATGTGTCTTCTATTACCCAGAGTGGACATCTGCACAAATGTTTTGGCGCATGTGGAAACCAGGAACTTGCGGGGCCGTTTACAAGATTGTGCACACACCGTCATGGGGAATGGAAAATCCGGGCCATAAACTCTGGGAAACAGCATCTACAGTCCTGAAGTGACTGGCAATCTCATGCAGGATACGGTTTCATGGGCCTGACTGTGTTTCAGTACCTCAATCGAGTGGGCATACTTTGAGTAAGTCTAGACAAACAACAATTTATGTTTATACAGTGCCTTTAATGTGAAAAAAAATGTCCCAAGGCACTTTGAAAGAAAACAAAAGAAAGACATGCATTTCTATAGCGCCTTTCATGACCATCGGATGTCTCAAAGCGCTTTACAGCCTATGTAGTCACTGTTGTAATGTAGGAAATGTTAAGGGAACAGTGGATACTGAGCTAAAGAAGGATATTAGGAGGAATGAGCAAAAGCTTGGTCGAGGATTTAGGATTTAAGAAGGGTCTTAAAGGAGAAGAGGAAGTTGGATAGGTGGAAGGGTTTAGCAAGGGCCTTGACAGCTGTAGGTATGGCTGTCGCTGGATGGGCAAAAGGGAGGGGGCTGGAGGTGGGGGGGAGATGCACAAGAGGCCAGTGTCAGAGGAATGGGGGTGGGGAGGATGGTGAAGGGCTGGAGGATGTTACTAAAATAGTTAGGGGTGAGTCTATGAAGTGATTTAAACATGGGTATGAACATTTTAACTTTAGGGTGTTGGGGGACCAGAAGCCAATGTAAGTCAGCAAGGACAGGGTCAGTGGGTGAGTGGAATTTGGTGCAGGAAAAGATATGAACAGCAGATTTTGGATGAGCTCAAGTTTATGGAGGGTGGAGGATGGGAGGCCAGCCAGGAGAGCATTGGAATAGTTGAGTCTGGAGTTGACAAAGACATCGATGAGAGTTTCGGCGGCAGTTGGGATGAGGCAGGCTGAGGTGGCAATGGTTTGGGAGTGCAAGTAGGGGTCTTTGTGATGGAACAGATATGGGATCGGAAAATCAGCTTAATGTCAAATAGTTGTGAAGAGGTGGTGAACAGTGTGGTTCAACCTGTAACAGATGCTGGGGAGAAGGATGGAATTGGTGGCAAGGGGAACCGAGTTTTTGGCAGGTGCTGGAACCAGGGCTTCAGCCTCAACAATGTTTAGACAATTAGGTTGGCAGGCTATTTGACTGTGGAAGCATTACATCAAAGCCAGATTTTCTACTCGTCCAACATCTACACACCTGCATTTTCCAAGGACTGTGTAATAACCAGGAGCTGGAAGCCTGGCTCATATTTCCTTCTCTAGCTAAGGGCTGCTGAGGTCCACTGTACCACCTGAACTGAGATCAGCATGCCCAGCTACGGATGGAATTTGGAGCTTTTAGTGTGCATGGTTGTATATGCACTGTCCATTCAGGAAACAAACAAATGTGAATCATTCAAATTTGTTTGACTCTTTCGCCCCTTTCATAATTGCGATAACTTAAGCTGTGTATCTGTCTCATCGGTCAGGAGAGCTGGATGGTTCAGCCCTCTTGCCTTCACGAACATATTCTCCATACCTGATTTCTTAGTTGGCTCCCAGTGCTTTAGAAGGCCATTCCCAGTTGAGCTGACTGTATTCTCTGTCCTTATCCTGGTTACGATACGTTCCTATAGTGCCGCAGTCAGAGGCTCTCCTTCCTCCCACCTCCCCATGAGCCTTCATTCACTGAAACTTGCAGCTACCTTCTGTCCAGTCACAATTACCCATTACTGCATCATTTGTTTGTGCTCAGCTTTCCAAAGTTGAATAAGCCAGAATTCAAAATCCTAGTGGAAGAATCCATGTATTTTTGAAAAATATTGATTAGTTTAACTGATTTAATACTAAATAAAGTAGTCTTTTTAAAAAAAATGATAATGATGTTTTGATACAAGAAGCAGAGAAATCTTATTGGAAAAAGTTATTGCATAAACAGAATTCTAGTACATGGAAATGCCATAAAAATAAATCTTGAAAGAGGAATTCTAAATAAACCCATTGATCCTAAACACTAACAGAATACAGGAGCACACTTCAATCAGCTTTTAACATACACAGCACTTATGATAAATATCCTGTGCATGGTTTGGCACTCCCCTCTTCCTTTAGATACAGCCAATTAAAATTTCATTTGTAGCTAGCATTCTGTGAATGAACTCGATACAACTGAATGAAAGAGGTATTGCATTTAAGTTTTATTTTGTAGCAAATCAGAGCAATATGATTTTAAAATCTCGCACCTCAGCTAACAGGTCTCCATCCTATGAAAACCTGTGCAGTCAGTAATATTTTTCAGCTTTGCTGAGCATTTTGAGAGACTATCACTGTCCTAACATCATAAAAGTATGTTCTGTTGGGTGTTACCAGTTCAGTTCACCTGCTATATTGCATCGGAATTTTTGCTAGACATTCTTCAATGGCAGAAGCTCAGTAATCCTGCCTTCATTTTCGAATATTGTGGCCTCTCCTAATGGCACCCAGGATCAAACTTTTCTTTGGGTCCAAAAGTGAAGATCTTTGGCTCCAAGGTGAATGGCTGGCAAGAAAGTCGGGCAGACAGCAAAAAATATGGGCTACAAAAGACTGATGGCTGGCAAAGCACTGGGAGGGTGAGGTTGGGGGGCAGGGGGGAGGGGGTTGGTGAGATCAGTGAAGTACATGGGTGAGGTAGTTGTGAAGGTGCTTGGTGTTATTTATTCCAGTTGTCCTATCTTTGTTCACGTCATGTTTGGGATGCGCCTCCAGGAGGACAAAGACATGCTTTTAACTTTAAATGAGGAAACAGTGGATCGCAGGTGGTGTTGCTCAGGGTTGTACCAGGGCGCCAGAAAGCAGGACCACAGCTAGAGCAGAGCCAACGGTCTTGGAGCCAATCTGGAACCCATGCTGCTTACAAAGATTCGGCCACAAGGAGCAAAACTTAAGGTTGCATTTCTAATAGGAATTGGGCAATTTAATGGGTAGGTTAAGTTAAAGGCCTACTCCTGCTCCTATTTCTTATGTTCTTAAAGTTAACTTCAAGTGATATGAGATCACCCAAATAACGTGTGAAATGTAGCAAGATCAGCACAAAAATCTGTCAATAAACTTTGATAAAATATGTTTGAACAGAGATTAGTTTGAGTGGAGTTTGGAATGCAGTACGTAGTGTAAAAGTATCATTTCCATCTAATAGAGGTTATCATCAGTTCCACATTGGAAAGTAATATCTCAGCATTTTATAGCAGAATATAACCCTTTGAATATTAAATGTCATAATGCCATTTATGTGGACAGAAGACTGTTGCAAGCGGAACCGCCTGGGAATTGGCATCCCAATGGTTCTGGGATTCTGATATGTCAAAAGTACAGAGATGTGCAGAAGCAGCAACATGCATTTAATAGCACCCAGAAAGGAAGTGCCTAACTCACTGGTATTTCTCCAGAACCATGACAATCTGGGTCTGTGATGTCGGCAGAATTGCTGCCTTTATATTTGGGAGTGCAGCCAACAGTGGGAGAACACCAACATTGACTGCTCTTCCTTAAGGTAAAAATACTGTAAAAATATACAATGTGAACTGACATCAAGTCAGTTTTGTTCACAATATTGGCGCTGAATCCTTTTTTTTAAATGGCTGTGTCTTTAACACCTCAAATTGGTGGGAAAAAGTTTGCCAAGGGTTACTTAAATAAACTTCAAATACATTTGTGTTTTTTTCTGGAAAAATATTCCAAGTAAGGCATATTTAATAAAGGAACACTGTCTACACTCCTGGCATATATTTGTGACTTTCTGTATCAAAACTCTAGATTAAACGCATTAACTCTGCCAGTGCTCTGAGATTAACTTGTCTATAATAGTTTATAAACTAATCAGTTTGTTGGAAAGAAACATTTTTGGGTTAACAAAGTTGCCACAATATATTGTGTTCGTATTTGGTAACTATACTCTTACTAGAGATGCCTGTATAAAAAAAGAGAACTTTTAATCCCAATTTAAAAGGCCAATAAAGTGTGTTTTTGAGATATTCAAGATGGTATAGTTTAAAAGTTATTATGTTAAGTATTACTGCTCAGTTTACTGTATAAACACACATCCTTCAAAAGTCATTTTAAAGAAGTCTGAAATTGTGCTCCAGGGTAATTGGTAGTGATAAACAACAACAGTTGAACAAATTTTGCACTAAAAACAACCAATTCTGTTCTTGTAACATCATTCTAATATTAAAACCATCACAGTTTGATTTCATGGTGGGAAGGTTTGTTTCCATCCAATGTTAAAATAACAAAAAAGTATTGAAAGAATGCCTTATAGTTCCCCCTTTGGTCACACTTAAGGACCCTGAATGTAAGTGGCATTGGAATTATTCTAAATAAAATAATTTTAGATCCCATCGCTTTATTAAATAAGATCTGTTCATGTTGAACCAATTTATTTCTCTGTTAATTGAGCTGTTTCAGTTTGTTGCTCTTCGATATATTATTTGTTCTAAAACCACTTTGCTAATACTTTAAGTTTGGAACTAACTGAATATTTCTACTTTGCACCAAACAATAACCAAATATCTCCCAGTCCCACTGAGATGCTGTTCTGTATACCTTGCAATCCTGTTGACATTGATCTCTCCTGCCCTCCCCCCAACCCCACAACCCCTCCACGACCTGCAGTCCTTCATCCAATACCTGTACATTAAGCTGCCTCGATCTCTCATGAAATGGGGGACGGTTTGCAGATGTTCCTGCAGCTGCCATTTTCTCCAGGCTGCCCTGCAAAGAGTTGAATATCTCTGAGGTTGGGGCACGACAGATCAGTAGACCCCACTGCTATCTCAGCCATTTGCCGCACATCTTGAGGGAGGCCACCCAGAACCTCTATGCATCTGATTCCCACTACCATCCTGATCTTCACTCATTTACTCTGCAGCCCGGGCTGACGTGCCTTATGCTCCCAATCGATGACATTAGCATCCACTTCTACATCAGCAGCCTATGGCTTCTTTGTTGTGCTAATGCCTCACCACGTGTTTATTCCTCATTGACACTATCTGTACCCCCTTGAGTGGGTTACTCTTGGCCGCTGAGTGCAATGGAGAGGGTGAATGATGGGGGTGGGGGGGTAGTGTGGGTAGGTGAATGTTCAGAAGTGTAGCCAGAGGTAGAGGGGACTGCCAGATCTTGCTCTTCAGCAATCTTCTCAACTATCTCCTGGCTTGCTGCCTCTGGAGGAAATAAACAGTACTGTTAACTTTGGTGATCCTGTACACCATTCCATCTTAATCCATTACTTTGTAGATCTCTTGTGGGGAAAGTGGTAGCCAGTGAAAAAGATTGAAGAAACATTAAGTAGGGAAAGTTATAGATTCTCTCAAACCCACTGAATGCACGATGAATCACATGTAGTCACCGCAACTGCCCGGCTAGATTGAAGCCAATTATTGCCATTCCTTCCCATTCATGTGCTGTAAAATAGCAGATGTTGGCATTTCCTCATCCAGTTCCCTGGCGCTCCCTGGCATTTTGTGCAGTCTTTTCATGCCGGAGGAGTGTATAGTGTTCATTGGCTGCGGCAGATTCCCGATCCTGCATGTCACAATCAGTCAAGTGCTCGACTGTGTTCCGACCTGTGACCAAGATGTCGTCCTGGAAAACCACGGTGTGCGGGACCGACTTCAGTAAACTTTCCATGTTTCTCTGGAATATCGCCGTCGCTGATCGGATTCCAAACGGGCATCTGTTATAAACAAAAAGACCCTTGTGCGTGTTGATGCAGGTGAGGGCCTTCGATGATTCCTCCAGTTCCTGCGTCATGTCGGCTGAAGTCAGATCCAGCTTCATGAAAGTCTTTCCTCCCGCCAGCGTTGCAAAGAGGCCGTCGGCTTTTGGTAGTGGGTATTGGTCCTGCAGGGAGAAACGATTGATAGTTACTTTGTAATCACCACAGATTCTGACGGTGCCGTCTCCCTTGAGGACTGGGACAATAGGACTGGCCCACTCGCTGAACTCGATCTGTGTAACGATGCCCTCTCGTTGCAGCCGGTCTAGCTCGATCTCTACCCTTTCTCTCATCATGTACGGTACTGCTCTCGCCTTGTGATGGATGGGTCGCGCCCCTGGAATTAGGTGGATCTGCACTTTTGCTCCTTGGAATTTCCCAATGCCTGGTTCGAACTGCGAAGGAAACTTGTTTAAGACCTGGGCACACGAAGAGTCATCAGTGGGCGATAGCGCTCGGACGTTGTCCCAGTTCCTGCGTATCTTTCCCAGCCAGTTCCTCTGAGCAGCGTGGGACCATCGCCTGGTACCACCCAGAGTGGTAGCTTGTGCACCGCTCCATCATAGGAGACCTTTACAGTAGCACTGCCGATTACAGGATTTAGTTCTTTAGTGTAAGTTCTTAGTCTCGTGTGAACTTGAGTTAAGACTGGCCTTGAGGCCTTGTTGCACCACAACCGTTCAAAAGTCTTTTTGCCCATGATGGACTGGCTCGCGCCCGTGTCCAGCTCCATTGACACCGGGAGTCTATTTAGTTCCACATTCAGCACTATTGGAGGACAATTCGTGGTGAATGTGTGTACCCCATGTACCTCTGCCTCCTCTATCTGAGGCTCTGGTTCATAGTGATCTTCCGTGGATCTGTTCTCCTCTGCAACATGGTGGTTTGCAGGTTTAACAGGCTTAGCAGCTCGCCTGCACACTCGTTGGAAATGTCCCATTGTTCCACAGCCCTTGCAAACGTATCCTTTGAATCGGCATAAATGGAAACGATGATCACCTCCACAGCACCAACAAGGTGTTAATGGCCTTGCATTCATCACCCTTGATGGTGGACTCTGAGACATCTGCGGACGTGTAGCTGCAGGTATGTGTGACCTGCCCTGTGCGTTACGATTCGAAAACAACATCACTTTGTTCACAGTATTGTAGCAGCACTTGTGCGCTGAGAGATTTGCTTAGTATTGTCACTGGTGGCAATGAACACCTGGGCTATCGCTATGGCCTTACTCAAGGTTGGGGTCTCTACAGTCAAAAGCTTGTGAAGTATGGTTTCGTGGCCAATGCCAAGTACGAAAAAGTCTCTGAGCATGTGCTCCAAATGTCCTTCAAATTTGCAATGTCCTGCAAGGCATCTTAGCTCGGCGACGTAACTCGCCACTTCCTGGCCTTCAGACCTTTTGTAGGTGTAAAACCAGTATTTTGCCGTCAGAACGCTTTCCTTCGGGTTCAAATGCTCTCGGGCCAGTGTGCACAAATCGTCGTACGATTTCTCCGTGGGTTTCGCTGGAATGAGCAGATTCTTCATGAGGCCATACGTTGGTGCCCCACAGACGGTGAGGAGGATCGCTCTATGGTTGGCAGCGCTCGCTTCCCTATCAAGCTCATTGGTCACAAAGTATTGGTCGAGTCGGTCCACAAAAGTATCCCAATAATCTCCCTCTGAAAATTTCTCCAGAATGCCCACTGTTCTCTGCATCTTTGGGTTCGCTATCTGTATCTCGTCGCCAGTTGTTGTGTATGGAGAAAGAGTCAGACTGAGCTCAAAGTAAAGTGTGACCTTAGTCTTTTATTGCAGGTCTCCAGAGTGCCTCTCCAACCTGTGAAGCCTTCTTAAATACTTGTGTTCCCAAGGGATTATGGGATCCCTCGGGACTCCAGGGAATGAGCCCTCTGGTGGCTGTATAGAGTAAATATAAGTTTACATATATAACAACATTGATGTCTCCGCAAAATCCTACAAATCCCCTGGGAGGACAAATGCACCAATGTTGACGTCCTCGACCAGGCCAACATCCGCAGCATTGAAGCACTGATCACACTTGATCAGCTCCGCTGGGTAGGCCACATAGTTCACATGTCAGACACGAGACTCCCAAAGCAAGAGTTCGACTCGGAACTCCTTCACGGCAAGTGAGCCAAAGGTGGGCAGCAGAAATGTTACAAGGACACCCTCAAAGCTTCCCTGATAAAGTGCAACATCCCACTGACACCTGGGAGTCCCTGGCCAAAGACCGCCTTAAGTGGAGGAAGTGCATCCGGGAGGGCGCTGAGCACCTTGAGTCTTGTTGCCTAGAGCATGCAGAAATCAAGTGTAGGCAGCGGAAAGAGCAAACTAGTCCCACCCACCCCTTCCCTCAATAACTATCTGTCCCACCTGTGACAGAGACTGTGGTTCTCGTATTGGACTGTTCAGCCACCTAAGAACTCGCATTAAGAATGGAAGCAAATCTTCCTTGATTCCAAGGGACTGCCTATGATGATGATGTTTGTGGGAGCTTGCTGTGCATAAATTGGCTGCCACATTTCCTACATTACAAGTGTGTCTACACTCAAAGTACTTCATTGGCTGTAAAGCACTTTGAGATGTCCGGTGACCGTGAAAGGCGCTATATAAATCCAAGTCTTCTTTCTTGTGTGAATGAGTGAGATCGACAGTAATTGTTCAATTAGCGCTGTGTTGGAAGCTGGCTTTTGCAAGCTGTGCGCTGCTCTCTCCTTTGCTGCGAGACTGTCGCATGCTCCTTGCAGTATGTCAATAACGTGCCATGTGATTTGACTGGCTATTAGCGAGGATGCTGTGGGTGTTCAGCCATTCTTCATGGTGAAGGCAAGTGGTAAAGCAGGAGTATGTACTGAAAATGAGGCAACAGAAAAGGTGCTGCAATAATCTTATGCAAATTACTATCTACTGTTACTTATCTGCTGTGGCTCATACAACCATAAAATTGTGCAGTAGAGAAGGAGGCCATTTGGCCCATCGTGCCTGTGCCAGCACTTTTGAAAGCTGTCCAATTAGTCCCACTACCCTGCTCTTTCTCCTGTTATCTTTCTCACCTACAATTGAGTTCTGTACCTGAACTTTGCCGTGTGGGGTGTGCTGAGCAAAGATCGGTGATCGGCTTCTCTTTCGCAGATCTAATCAACCAGATCAGAATGATATTGGTGAAGGCCTGGGAAATACTGCGCTAAACTTGGAAAAAGTTGAACGCTTTCAGCCCCCCTCAAATAAATGCCTGGGGATCCTCCACTCCTGAATACCCAGTGGTTCAGTGCCTTCCTCCTGTCTACACAACCTTAACCAAGTGTGAATTTCAAGAACATTATGCGGTGAGCAGTGCTGGTACAAATTGTACTAAGTTACTGCAGCACAGAATTCTAACATTATATCTGTTCCTTAAATTGGTCCACTGGACAGAGGAAAGCTCCCTTTTTGTTTTACTCTGATATGATTTTTGTTTCACTTTGAAGTGATTTTTTTCTTAAAATAATAAATCTGCTTGCCAGTTTTCATGTCTCTGGTCAGCGAATCTGTTGAAAATATGGGACAATATTAATTTTGAGCTGTGTCTTTCCAGTGTTTTGGAGAGTTTGCAAAGGTTTGCTGGAAATATACCTTTTTTTTGCTAAAGTGATCTCCAGGAAGATGCTTGTTACCTGTGTGGGCTTGAGAATTGAGAGAGAGGTGTCAATAATGCTCAAACAAATCATAATATCTGCATGTAGCAAGGAAATGTCCATTACTATCTTGCATTTTGACTATTTTAATCTCCTTCCGCTCGCTACTTTGTATCAGCCACATACCTCCTCTCTGCTTGTTGCTGTACCTACTGATCCAGCTGAAAGTTGGCACAGCAGACTGTCTCGCAGTAAAGTGCAAATGGCTGCCAAAGCTGGGATTGGAATCCGGATCTCAGTCCTACCACGATCACAAGGCACCTTTGGGACAAAACATGCTGCAGGAGAAAATTCATACTTTTCTCCCCTTGTTTCCTCATGAACAAAGAATTAGTGCATTGTGATTAGGAAGCAGTCAGTAAAGAAAAGTAGTGGGAACATTTATACAGTTGATAGGAAAAGTTCTCTCTGCAGCCAAAGACTAGGGTACTCCCTGCTTTAAAAAAAAATAAGCAGTGGTTCACTGAACAATAAACCGCAGGATGATACCACATAACCTGCACCCTTGGCATGGCATGGCAACAAATCACGAGGTTGCTGGTTCTGTGTTTTTGTTTTGATTTTACAAATAAGTTCATCCTTCTTGATTTGTGTGGTATACAGTATGCTGACACGATCCAAGTGGGATAAAGTCCTATCAAATTGTTTTGTTCTCTTGTGTGAAGATGGTTGATTGGAATGAAGTCATGAAATGAGGAATAAATATTGCAAATCACTTCATTATTTTTAAACGTAGAAACTAGTCCAAGGAGGCGAGAAGAGAATTTCTGGGGTTCTTCCCATCTTCTATGAGAATGTTGCTGCATCTCTAGTGTGCTTCTATTTAAATGTAGCTTAGAGCATACACAGTAAATAAAAACAGGAGAATAAGATTCCCACTTTTACTTCTGTGGTTGATTTTAAAACATCTGGAGCCGTAGTTCCATTTCGATGAGTTGCATCTGTCCTTATCCAAGGTGTTAGGAGGCTGTCCAACTCCGGGAAGAGCTGGAACTTCTTTAATCTGAAAGATGTGGTTCCCAGAGGCAACTGCACTATTGACCTACTCAAGTGGCTGAAAAATAAGCAAAGCAAAACTGTTGGGTGAAGAGGTTAGAGGTGGGTGAAGAGGGCAAAATGAACACTCACAATATAGATTGTGCAAGTTGATGTAAATAAATATTACTGCAAAAAAAAAAGACAAGGAATAAACTCGTGCCTGACTAATGTTTTCTAATGTTCACAACACGTTCACTGTCACTTCACAGACTAGGCTAATTAGAATGCTAAAATGCTGCTGTGAATTTACAGCTTTGAGAATAAGAATATGAATGTTATGCAGAGGGTGGAAAACTGCAGGATAATGTGCGCGGTCAGGCTCTGTGCTGGCAGCACGACTCCTGTTTGTGTGGCACTGCCATCCATTAATAGTGCTGGCTTCTTCATGAAGGCTCTTTTATATTTGCAGCTGGTGTATCACACCATTTCCTACATCTGCTTTTGTTTGGCAGGATATTGCAGTGACAATGGACCAAGTGAACCTGAAGTAGGTACAGTAGCGCTGTGGTTATGTTACTGGACTAGAAATCCAGAGAATGAGAATTCAAATCTGTTTGAGAAATTGAATTCAGTTTTTAAAAAATCTTGAAATAAAAACGGGTATCAGTAATAGTGACTATGAAGCTGTTAGATTGTTGTGGAAACCCAACTGATTTACTAATGCCTTTTAGGGAAGGAAACCTGTCTTTTTTAACTGGTCTGACCTATATGTGACTCCAGTCCCAAAGCAATGTGGATGACTCTCAACTGTCCTCTAACGTGGCTTAACAAATTGAGTTCAAACTGCAACAAAAACCAACAAGAATCACCACATGGACTGCGGTGGTTCGAGAAGAAGGTCCATTATCACCTTCTTGGGGCACTAAATGCCAGCCTTGCCAGCAACGCCCACATCCTGGAAATTAATTTTTTTAAATTAATAATGGCAAGGTTCAGATAAACTACACCAATTGTTCAAACGCTGCTGTCTTACTCTGACGTAGCTCTGTCCTATTTGACCCTTATTTTATATCGAAGAATTAAATGGTTCCCAACCATAGAACAGGCCAATTAGGGATTTTCCAGTATTCCCAACCCTTGGAGGAGGCAGGGGGAGATTCTAGGGAGACTCAGTTGATTTTTGTTACGGATGAATAAATGAAAGCTGCATGTAGCTTCAGAATGATCTGGATGAACTTGTTTAGTCAGTCCAGAAATTACATAACACCAAAATTCTTATTATGAAAACAGTTGCTATGGTTTCTGTTGTGTTGTGAAAATGAAGGAGCCCAAGATAGATCATATTTTATGGAATTTTCTCTTGCAGAAAATGCTTTCGGTCAGCGGGAAAGTTAATATGAAGGAGACTCTCTGTAAATGTGCTTCCCTACTCCAGCCAGTCACCGCTGATGATACCATTACTACACATATAATCGAGATAGCATTAGTATTTAAAATGAATGGATTAATCAAGGTCAGCCAGCAGGAATCTACTAAAGTTATGTCATGTTTGACAAATGTAATACTGGTTTCTGAAGTAGTGACCAATTGGATAGAAAAGGAATTGCAGTGGATATGGTATATTTTAATTTTTGGAAGGTGTCTCAGGAGGCTTGTTACGAAAATTCAAGCATATGGTGTTAGAAACCTGGTTGATCAACAGGAAAGAAATGAGGGTTAATAAGATTTGTTCAAATTGGCGGACGGCTACAAATGATGTACCCTAGGGTCAGTGCGAGGTTCATATTTGTGTGATATATACAGTAGCTGACTTGGGCATAAGGAGCATAATACTGAAATTTGTTGATAGAAACATAGAAATTTACAGCGCAGAAGGAGGCCATTTCGGCCCATCGTGTCCGCACCGGCTGACGAAGAGCCACACGGCCCTTGATCAGCAGCCCTAAAGATTACATATAAACCCGTGAACAATGACGGAAAGGTAAAGAGCACCCAGCCCAACCAGTCCGCCACACACAACTGCGACACCCCTTATACTGAAAACATCTACACTCCACCCCAACCGGAGCCATGTGATCTCCTGTGGCAAAAAATTGTCACAAAATTAGGGTGGGTTGAAAAACAATGAGGAGAACTATAAAATATTTTAAGAGAGCATAATGGGCGGACAGGTGGCAGATGCAATTTAATATGGATAAATGTGAGGTAATCCAGTTTGGATAGAAAAACAACATTGGAAACACATTAGAAAGATGCTGTTGCGTGTAGTTGAACAGAGACCTCGGGATTCAAATAAATACTTCCCTAAAAGTGCAAATGCAGGTAAATAAAGCCATAAAAAGGGCATTTGCATTTTGGGTTTTATAAATAGAGTTATAGAGTGCAAGAGCAAATACGAGCTAATGATCAATTTGTGCAAGACAGAGGTTAGGCCACAGTTAAAGCACTATTTAGTTTCGGGTGCCCCATTTTAAAAAAAAAAAGGACATTAAAGCCATCGGGAACATACAGCATAAATTCACCACAATGAGAAACTATAATTATCAGGACATGTTTGATGCACTGTGACTATTTACACTGGAACAGAGAAGCTAAGAGGAGATTTATTAGAGGTTTATAAAATTATAAAGGGTTTTCATACAATAATGGGTTTTATAATGAATGGCTCGCTCTTATTGCCATGGAAAAAAAATCTACCGGCTGGGTGTTAGGAAAGGGGAGCAGACTTCCTGAATCCTGAATCCAATTTTTTTTTAATCCCCAGTTTTAAAGCATACTCATTTTGCTAATCCAGCGGGAGCTAGGACCCTGTGGAGGTTCTTCTCATATATTGTAAAAAGGAATGATTTAAAGCATATGTCTTCTCTGCTGGGTGCCACCTACACTGATGATTATAAGGTGTGATTTTGTATTACAGACCCCTCCATGTAAATAAGTGTCTTGCCAACATGCATACACACGCAGACTAAAATAAAACAAATAATTCATATTTAGAAGAAGAATCTCTTAAAATAGTTGTCATCATTTGTGAACCAGTTGAAGCCAACATTTTAAAATCTGGAGTTGGTCAAGGTTTTATTAATGTGTCTTGGACTGTTGTATTTGAATGAAAAGCAGAGGATTTGGTCTAGAGCTAAGCACAAACATGCTTTTACTTGAATTTTGGATTCCCAGTTCTGATGAATTCACTTATGATACAGTCACTGGAGGACTATAGAATGTAAACAGAAAGATAAAAGGCCTGGATTTGCAATGGTCAGGCTGAGGACAATCCCCTGTCATGTATGCGAGTCCAGGATGTTTCAATAAATCTATAATGGGCTAGATTTTGCTGCAGCAGGGCATTGAACGGCGTCTGCTGTTAGTTAGACTTGCCGCTGCACCCTTCAGCTCAAAACATTTTGGCCCACAAAGTTGCTGAAAATAATGAGTTGATAACGGCGGGAAGAGATGGAGATTGGAAGGCTTGGAGCCCAGGCACAGGGAGGGAGAGGGAGAGGGAGAGGGAGAGAAGTCACAAACAATTAGTAAAGGCTGGGGGGGGGGGGGGGAGAGAGAGAGGAGGGAGAAGGCGGGGGGGAAAGGGAGGAGAGAGAAGTCACAAGACCTTTGGGTGTGGTCCATCCATACAGACCTAGAGAGATACAACTGCGAACCTCTGCTACTTGCTTTCCTGCCGTTTTGAGCTTCTTTCAAAGGTTAAATTTTAAGTCGGCGACAGCTATTCCACATGGACATGTTTACTGTTTGGAGCTGTTCCGTTATGTTGCATTGTGTTAATGGAACATGGTTCAGTTTTAATGTAAAATATATTTTATTCAAAAGTTTACAACAATTTAACTTTAATAAAATTATTCTTAAAGTAAAATTTGATATAAGATCACTTAAAAACTTTAAGGTCACTTATAAATGTAAATTTACATAACTTACAAAAAACTTTTAATTTGAGAACAGTTACAACAGTAACAATAATAATAATAACAGCAGCAAAGAAATGCTGCACCCATCTCTCATCCCCTTATTCGAAGACCGCCCGCTGCGCTTGGTCTTGGACACACCACCACCCCTGTCCACAGGTAGTAGTGGCGTAGTGTTTCTGGGCTTGGTACCAAGCTTATTCTTTCTAACATCTCTGGTACTGTGCACCTCGAGGATGGGGGGCATCAATGTCAGGCGGCAAGTTGGAGGGCCCAGCTTGGTGCTCTTCAGAGGCTGGTGTGGGGATTGGAGTGGGAGTGATTCTGTCAATGGATGCGGGGTGTGGGCGTGTTCCCTTATTGCAGCAGCTAACTCCAACATGCCCTCGCTCATGCGCTCTGACAGTGTCTGAACGACCTGCAACATTCATGGCCAGTGACATGGTTTGCACTACCTCTGATATTCCCTCCCTTATGGCCACTATTCCCTCACTGATGGTCCCGGATATCGTTCCCATTTCTCGTGAGTGTTGTTACTTCACCTGACAGTCCCACTACTTCATCACTCACCCGACTGATAGCGTCCAGGAGTGATCGGGTAAGGTCAGTGCTCTCCGCACTCAATGACATCATCTGAACCACATCTGTTAGATCCTGCACCTCAGGAGTGCGCGGTCGAGCTCTCCGTCCCCTCCTCCCCATGGCTGTGGCTCACATCCCAACATTGGGACTCACAGTTTGGGACGGTGAGGCCTTGGGTGTGCCTCGCTGCACCACACCACTGGGACCCGCAACCTTGAAAGGTGTGAAACCTTGGAATTTCCCACCAACGGTCAAACCAAGTCACTGAAGGTGCTGTCACCTCCATGAGCGGCACCTCCTCCAAAGTCAGTACAACAGTGGGAGCTTCATCCAGCTCTATCCCCTCCCTCCTCACTCCCATATTGGTCTGGAGGATTGGATTGGAAGATGTTCTCCTCTTCAGGCTCAGCTGTGTCTGAATCATCATCTGCATAATCAGGGTTGGCAGCAGCGGAGGGGGCAGGATGGGTGGCATGAGTAGGCTCACACATCCCAAGCCAGGCAGCAAGCTGATTTGAAGGACCACGTTGAATTTGCAGGACTTACCCTCTCGAGTGTGGGCCCAGCTTGTGCAGTACTGATTGCTTTTTTCCAGGCAGGACCCATCAAAGCAGCGACCCTCTCCTCCAAGGGTGTCGGTGGGTGCAGATTTGCTGGGCCTCCTCCTGTTAGAGTTCTTTCCATTTTGTTATGTGTCACTTTCCTCTGCAAAGATGAAAATGCAACTTTTTAGAGAGGGTGTCTCTCTGCTGGGTGGGACATATACAGCTGGTCACATTTACAATTGCATTGAATAAATGAAAATATTACTTACACTAACTACTTGACCAAGGTCCTGCCATTTCTTTTTACATTGGCTTCTAGATCTCATGGTGTTCACCACTGCGCAGTAATCTTCTGCAACTTGGTTCCAGCGTTTCTTCTTTTATAAGAACGTAAGAACATTTCTTTTGGTGGAACTTTTATGTGACCTCTGCTGGTGTCCCGCTCCTGCCATCTGTTCTCAATCACAGTAACTCGTGCCTCCACTTCTTCCCGTAAGAAATTCTTGGTCCTTGCACCGCGTTGCATCTTGTATTGCTCCAGCTGCGATTTTTCCAATGCTCTCACACAACACTTGTAACACACATAACTGGCTCTTTAAAAATTAACGATTGCCAAATCCGAGCTGTACCGAGCATGCGCGTCCATTGGAACGATATCAAAAACATAACTTTCTTTTCCCGCGCACGCGCAGAAGGTGCGGCATCATTTTTTGGCGCAGACAGCAGGCTCCACCCCTCCGAGTCGACAGGACATGCTATGCGGCGCCAAATTCAAATTATACATCGGGGAAACTTTGGCAAAATGTTTCTGGCCGAGAAAACCCGGCGTAACTCTGGCAATGCGCCAGAAAACGGGCTTGGGGAAAATTAAGCCCATAGAAAGAGAAAGAAGGATTGGATTATGAGAGAGAAAAAAGACACAAAAGAAACGTTTTTTTTTAAATGTGACACTTTAAAATCTCCAACAACAGTTAATACCTGAAGGAATGAGACTCCATGCTTGTAATAGTTAATTTTTAGTACCAGAGAGATTAACTGGCAGTAATTAATACTTATCACATTCTTAAAAGGATACTGACCCTTGGTAGTGACAAGACTTAACTTTGTGTGCCAAGTTTAGTTTGTATGTACCACACAAATACACCAACTTCACGCCATTCAATGCGGGTCAATGGTGACAGACCACAAAATGCAGTTGTCATGAATCTAACAGCGGTGTGGCGCAACTCGGACAGCAACCGTTGGATATTGTAATTCAACCGCGTATCTGCCCCTCTTCTAAAGTTGCTGTACCATTTACGCATAAATAACAGCAAGCACCATGAGCCTCATTGTTAATTTTGACAGCAAAATCTGGCCCACTATATTAAAATTCTTACATAATTTGTGTATTTTATTGAAACCTGATATGTAATCATTTCCTATAGGAATTCCAATGATAAAATGTCAACATTTACCTATAACTATTGCGCATTATACCAGTAGGTGGCCCTCTAATGGCAATTTTAATGTCAAATGACGACACTGACCTGTAATGATTACCTGACATGCTGTATTATCTTTTCTCCATAAATCACTCAATGCTTTTCGCAAAAAGATTTGCCCAACATTTTTTCTCATTAACTACATTTTCTATTGTCCCAAAATAAGACTTTAAACAAAATAATATATATATATATTTTACAATAACATGATACAATTATCCACTGAATTGTCTATTGTATGTTTTTGGGAAGATTACAATAGTCTAAGCATGTACCATTTTCTCAGGGTGTATCAGTACTATTTAGTGAGCTGAACTACTGGAATATTTTTCTTAACTTCTGGTAGTAGTTGAGTTGTTTCCCAAAATATTTGAGAAAAACTAGAGGACAAACTTAATGCTTTATTTAGGTAAAAAAAAATGTTTGCGTTTTTTAATAACGGATCGTTTATGTGCATGTCAGCATAAGAAGTTTTTTTTATTTGCCCTTGGGATGTGGGCGGCATTGGCAAGATGCCTGTATCTGGTTGCCCGGAGGGGTATTTAAGATTGAACCACATAGTGTGTGACATGAGTCAGTCGTAGACCAGACCAGGAAGGACATTAGTGAAGCAGTTGAGTTTTTATGACAATCTGGCAGTTCCAATTGTCATTTTCTTACAACTAGCCGCGGTGGATTTTGAACTCATGCCTTCCAGGTTACTCGTCTAGTACCATAATCAGCAGGCTACCATGAAGAAAAGAGACACCGTGTATTGATTAAACAACTGTTGTAGTTTTTGTTTTGTTTTCTGTAAAGTTCAGAAAGCATTTAAGCCATCTTTCCTCATTCTAATTTGAGTTAATTTTTTAAGCGAAAATGTAAGTTGAATTTTGAAGCAGAAACCATCTATCATTTTTTGTTGATGGTTAGAAATTGTGAACATTCCAATTATTGACACGTAATAGAGAGAGAGAGAGACATGCAGAGTATCTTTCCTCATCATGATTTCAGTTCTTTTTTTAAAAAAGTTGAATTTTGAAAGCAAAACAAAGCCTCTGAGGGAAATAGTTAGGAAAGGGGATGAAAAACAGATTAAGGATGAGGATTATGACACCTCTAGCCTCTTGATAACTGTCCTTTGTGATGAATGAAGTGAAGAGGAAATGGATGGTGATTAAAGGTGAAGTGAGTGACGGCAGACAAGGATATAAGCAGATAGTTACAAAGAGAAGAGGTAGGAATAGTGATACAAGCGAGTGGGTAGTCTGAAGGGAAGAGGAAGTAGCAGTAAAGTGGAGGACGGGGTTGCAATGAGAACAGGTGTGGGAGAAACACGAGTAATGACTGAGAGGATGGAAAAAGAATTGGCGAGTGCACATTTTACCCACCAGAAAATACAGTTTGCAGCCATCATGCCAACCAACCAGCCAACCATCTCTCACCAAAAGAAAAGAAGGAAAAGAGAAAAAAAAGCAAATGAAACAGAGAAGCAGAAAGAAGTGTTAAGGAGCGAGAAGCAGCAGAGAAGAGAATGAGAGAGTAACAGAAAGGCAACAAAGGAGGTACGAGAGACAATATTCTTCAACTTGCCATGTGCAATGCCATGGGACAACCAATGGTATATAATTAAAAAATAGACATGGTGTAAAACTATTTGATCTGGGTGGTGGGGAAAGGAGAGGAGAGGAGAAGGGAAGGGAAGAGGCAAAGAAGTGATTTTCAAGTGCCAGTCCGATTACTGTGTTCCATTCACATCATCAGTAAACCATTGCACCCGTGTGGCACCAATGGTAAACTTGCTGAGTCCTGGTTAATAACACATTGGTAATTAGTTTGTTAATGTCACTGCTAAATTGAAATCCTAGGCCAAAATGCTTATTTGTATCGTCCAGCATACTAAATGTACTTATAGTGACCAGCTGCCAGTGTGGCACTTTGTGTGAGTGAATCATTAATACAAGAAAGCAGTGGACATAACTACAAAGCTACGGCTGATTGGATCATTTTGTTGTCAGTGAAGAAAATAGCATTTTGTTAGCACCAATGGAGTTGATTATCGATCTGGTTACCAGCAGCTTGTAATTCGAACACATCTATCTATTTACCCTCTCTCCAATGTTAGATACTGTCTTTGTATACGTGTTGATCAGGCTGCTATGACGAGTGACACAGTGCTGAGGTGGCGATTTAGCACAGTGCCAGTGTGAGGGTATTTGCTTTTTGCATGTTTTCTTTGATTAATGTTGGTGTTAATCCTGAAGATATTACATGTAACAAAATGAAATACTTTTGTCAATTTATTGATCAGTTTCTTTATGGTTGGCCATAGTACACACGGTGAATTTAGATTTCTGTTGATTGTTTCGACAGCTACAAGAATACACACCAGTCTGACAGGTCAAATATTCATTTAATATGCATCTGAATTTTGATTCCTGTTGGACAGTGGTGAGATTAAGCAAAATACTGCAGATGCTGGGAATCTGAAATAAAACACAAAATGCTGGAATACTCAGCAGGTCAGGCAGCATCTGTAGCGAGAGAAACAAAGTTAATGTTTCAGGTTGATGACCTTTCTTCAAACAAAGGTTATGGGTCTGAAAAATTAATTTTAATTTTGTGCAATGTGAAATCTATCCATTTTAATGAAAATTACAAATTTTAAGAAACTTTTGAAAAACCGTTTGCTCATCTTTACTTCAGGTGTGCCTCTTCCACATGTGAGAGCCTCCATCGTTGTTTTGCACTCTCTAACATTTTTTAAAAGTTAGAATTTTAAGAGCTTACTCATTTCCTTGTTTGCTGCCTGTGAGAATTCTGCGTTTTGATTGGCTGCTTAGACATTTTGTTGAAGTCATGGCAGCTCGCACAAGAGGATCCCCACAAACCTCTGCTGGTTTTAAATTTTTGCTCATTCACCCATTTTTTCAGACTCCCAAAGTGAACTATTTTACAGTTGAGATACTGGGTGAATGACCTGCACCCAGGCCTCTTCCAATGCTATTGTAAACCAGTCACGAGGTGTGAGATATTCGTCTCCTCGACATTTATTAACTTTATTTGCTTATTAATTTTTTTGTGCCGCGTTACCAGTACTTCTAAGTTCTGACACATGGGAGCACAGGAATTGAATCCTTGTCCCCTACTATTCCAATATGGTACGCCACCTTCTGCTTATCTTTTTGATTGATCAACGGGGCCTGGGTTGGGGGAAGTGGAGAAAAATAAATAAGTGGTGTAGAGGGAAAAATGTATGTTTTTTAACTTGTTTTTACCTAGCAGGAGTTTTTGTTCAACACCTTACACATTGGGTCATAGCTGAGCCTGTTTGATGTTTGGTGTGAGATTCCCGGAGATCCTGGTTGAGATGCTGCAATCTGGAGCTCTTTAATACAGATTGGGTACTGCAAATGTAGCAGTTGCCTGATGAAAGTGTTAACTCCATAAATTGTGGACAGTATTTGACTTCCTCATGGTTGAATACATCGAAGTTTGCTCTGTGGAAATAAAAAAAGCCAATTGATGATCCAATTCATTGTTCAGCAAAAGAAGCATGATAGATTGAGAAGCTTAACGTTTGTAGACAGTTTTTTTTTGTAAATGCTTTAGATTTGTCCATATACACTCCTCATTTTTCATTTTTACACAATCTGGTTAGCAAACTCAAGGCTTTGAGAATCATTAATCCCTTCATACCTCAGTGCATTCCACTTTATTCACAAAATGCTCATTTAAGTCTCTGTCTACTTTACTCCCTCAATTTATTCCTTCTTCAACGTTTCCCAGTATTATCCTTCAAATGAATGGCAAGCGAATGAGATTGTGGATCCCTCTATCAGTCTATTTATTTGACTTTAAGTGCTGATGTTTATTTTTGCTGTCGAGTAAGTCTGGCTTTAATATGACATATGGCGTGCTTTATTCTCTGATAAACCCTTGAAAAGATTCGCCAGATACTTGGATGGATTGAAATTAATTTCCTGTTTCTGTGATACTGCCCATTGCCCAAAGGTGCCACACTTCTGTAAAGCAGTCATTTTTTTCTAAAACCATTCAAATTGTTTTGAAGAACAAAATGGCCCATTTCAAGCTTATGTTGGTACTTTGGAGAAATTACCAGTTCAGTAAACTTAACAGTTGAAAACCAGAGAAAAAGGTTTTTTTTTTAGTTGAAAAGCTGAAGAACTTTGATGCTTCCATTTAGTGATGTGAACAAGACTTCCATTGTAAAACCAGTCTTTGCTCGGCTGGCTGGGCAAGTATTTCTACATTAGGTATCCTGCCCGAGAATTTATTATTAAATGGATTTTCCGATATATTTTCATTTCTTATTCCTTTCTTCCTCCTTTCTCTGTTTCCTTTAATGCTAAGCATTCCTTCTATACCTATATTATCTTTGTGGTTGGATGGACCGCAGAGTCCGTCGTGATTTCATACACCTGTAGCAATTTATATTGATGCGAACATTTACACAGACCTGGATCTGGGTCCCAAATATGGATTTACATATTCTGGTTCCAAGTGCGGTTTTGATATTTTGCTTTTATGAATGTAGCTGTGAATATGGATGTAGTCACTTGAAGTTTTTACAGCAAACTAGTTGCTACATTCAAGAATATTAGCCAGTATTCTGATGGATTCTGAAGCTCAAGTAGTGAAAGTGGAGGTTTAGGGTTAAACTGGGTTATGCAGATGATTGTTGCCGCCTTCTGCTTAAACTTAGTGTTCAGCTCACATTGATTGCTTCCATATGTAACATCTATAAAATGTCAAAATGGCTGGGATTCAAATAGTAAATAGTTTTTCTACCCCCTAAATTTTCTATCTCACTCTCCTGAATGCATTGACTAAAACTGGTGTAGGATCCCATTACCACTGGAGATCTTCAGTACTCACGCAAGTGGTAATCAGTAAATGTTGCTGGGCTATTTAATCACCTAATCAAGGCATCACAGACAACCCTGACCCTGGCCTCATCCCGTGTTGCCCATGCGCAGTTTCCAGCAAAAGCCATTAGTAATGATGTGTGGAACGCCTCGCACTGTGGTGAGATGTAGCAACCCTCTTGCGGCCCCAGCTGAGCTCAATGAACACAGCACAGACTAGGGATTGTACCTGATGAATCCAATAGTGCATTTACCCAATTGGAGTTCCAAGTGACAACATGGTTATATCTTACAGTTGGAACAGTATATCTTCCTTCAAAGTGTGAATTGTAGAGATGTGGTGAGATCTGGTTCCTGTGGCTCCCACGAGTTGTATGCTTTAGCAGAGAACATTCATTTGCGAAGTATGAGATTTGCTTTGTCTATTGCAGACATGTCCTCAGTGGCCAGTGCTTTGCACCTCACTTAGAAACTGATTTCCTGAAGTACTAAACCATGTATCCATCTGATCCCCTGGGTGATGTGTACTGACAAAATCATTATACATGTGGTTAGTACATTTGAGTTTCCGCCATTAAAACCAAGAGCTGGCTCTGATGTAACCCATTTGCTTTCCTGTCCAAAAGGGCATTTCCAGATGAAACTGGATGTTCCTATTTGGATCACTTATATTTTAGACTTCAGCTTGAAATCGCATTTGCACCTGCAGAAACTGAAATGTGAGAATCATTGATAAATTATTCATCCAATTCATTATTTTAGATATTGCAGTTTCTCATAGAAACAAACTGAAATATATAGCAACAATTGCATTTATATGGTGCCTTTAATGCAGAAAAACGTCGCAAAATGTATAACAGAGTTGTAATCAGCCAAAAATAGAAACTATGCCTAAGGAGTAGGAGCTTGGTCAGAAGTGGGTTTTAAGGAGAGTGGGGGGGAGGGGGAGGGGGGGGGGGGAAGGTGAAGACGCAGAAGGGTTTATAGAATCATAGAAATTTACAGCACGGAAGGAGGCCATTTTGGCCCATCGTGTCCATGCCAGCTGACCAAGAGCTATCCAGCCCAATCCCACTTTCCAGCTATTGGTCCGTAGCCCTGTAGATTACGGCACTTTAAGTGCACATCCAAGTATTTTTTAAATATGGTGAGGGTTTCTGCCTCTACCACCCTTTCAGGCAGTGAGTTCCAGATCCCCACCACCCTCTGGGTAAAGATATTTCCCCTCATATCTCCTCTAAACCCCCCCCTCCCCCCCAATTACTTTAAAACTATGCCCCCTGGTTGTTGAACCCCCCTGCCAAGGGAAACAGGTCCTTCCTATCAGGCCCCTCAATTTTATACACCTCAATCAGGTCTCCCCTCAGCCTCCTCTGTTCCAAAGAAAGCAGACCCAGCATCTCCACTCTTTTCTCATAGCCCAAATTCTCCAGTCCAGGCAACATTCTTGTAAGTCTCCTTTGCACCCTTTCCAGTGCAATCACGTCGTTCCTGTAATGTGGTAACCAGAACTGCACACAGTACTCCAGCTGCTGCCTAACCAGTGTTCTATACAGTTCAAGCATAACCTCCTTGCTCTTGTATTCCATTAATAAAGGCAAATATTCCAAATGCCATCTTAACCATCTTATCTCTCTGGCCTGCTACCTTTAGGGATCTGTGGACCTGCATTCCAAGGTCCCTTTGTTCCTCTACACATGTCAGTGTCATACCATTTAATGTGTGTTCCCTTGCCTTGTTAGACCTCCCCAAATGCATTACCTCACACTTATCCGAATTGATTTCCATTTGCCACTGTTCAGCCCACCTGACCAGTACATTGATATCTTTCTGCAGTCCGCAGCTTTCTTCTTCATTATCAACCACACAGCCAATTTTAGTGTCATATGCAAACTACTTAAGCATACCGGCAACATTCAAGTAAAGGTTATTGATATATACCACAAAAAGCAAGGGACCCAGTACTGAGCCCTGCAGAACTCTGCTGGATACTGCCTTTCAGTCACAAAAACATCCATCAAACATTACCCTTTGTTTCCTGCCTCTGAACCAATTTTGGATCCAACTTGCCACTTTGCCCTGGATCCCATGGACTTTTACTTTCGTGACCAGTCTGCCATGTGGAATCTTATCAAGAGCTTTGCTAAAATCCATATACACGACATCATAAGTACTGTCCTCATTGACCCTCCTGGTTACCTCCTCTCAAAATTCAATCAAGTTAGTCAGACACGACCTTTCCTTAACAAATCCATGCTGACTGTCCTTGATTAATCCATGTCTTTCCAAATGAAAATTTATCCTGTCCCTCAAGATTTTTTCCAATAATTTTCCCACCGCTGAGGTTAGGCTGACTGGCCTGTAATTACTCAGCCTATCCCTTTCTCCCTTTTTAAACAAAAGTATAACGTTAGCAGTCCTCCTGTCCTCTGGCACCACACCTGTAGCCAGAGAGGATTGGAAAATGATGGTCAGAGCCTCTGCTATTTCCTCCTTTGCTTCTCTTAACAGCCTAGCATACATTTCATCTGGGCCTGGGGATTTATCCATTTCAAAGCTGCTAAGCCCCTTAATACTTCCTCTTTCACTATATTTATCTCGTCTAATATTTCACACTCCTGTGACCTGAAGTTTAGGGAGGGAATTCCTGAGTGTGAGGCCTAGACAGCTGAAGAAATGGCTGCCTGTGGTAAAACAAAGGGAGAAAGGATGCACAAGAGATCAGAGTCCGAGGAATGCAGAGTTGTGGGGGTTATAGGGATGGAAGAAGTTAGAGATAAGAAAGGATGAGACTATGAAGAGATTAAAACATGAGGATGAGAGATTTAAATTGTAAGCATTGGAGACTGGAAGGTAATGTCGATCAGTAAGATTGGGGCACAGGGTGAACAGGGTAGGATACGGAGAGCATAGTTTTGGGTGACCTGAAGTTTATTCAAGGTGGAAGATGGGAGGCCAGCCAGGAGAGCATTGGAATCGTCAGTCTGGAGCTGACCACTGCATGGATGAGAGTTCAGCAGATGTAGTCCAGCCAGATCTTGTGATGGATGATTAAACCAGCTGTGTGCTAGATACATTCACCCCTTGAATGGACCCCTTGTACTTGAGGGTGTGAGGATGGGAGCCATACCAAGGGAAATGACCAGGATGGGAACAAGTAATGGTTTTACTGGGGACATGGGCATCAAATGTACAGGAGAGGGATTGATTGAATAGATCAACAGCTGCAAAAGTATCGTGGAGAATGCAAGGCCAAAAAACAGGCAGCTGGTAGCTTGAAAGTACAATTATAAATGACTTGGGAGAGAGATTTTTGCCAGGATGGACAGAGAAGAAAGTGGGGTTGAAAGGGGACAGGGGATGTGAGTGGCGACGGTTACAAGGAGGTGGCCTTTTCTGTGACCGAGACCATAAGAGTAGAAGGGCCACGAGAGTGAGAGATTGGCAACGAATATGGGTAGAAAATTTCAGAACTGCCTGATATAGCCCGACAGATCCACAAAGAATGAGTTTTGTAGATAATCAATCAGTCTGATGGACTGATCACTCGAATTTTAGTGAAGTGCAATAATGGACATGTGATATTTCATCGTGCCCACTGGAATAGTGAAAGGAGTGAGCAGTGAAACCAAGCTGAGCTAGTGAAACACTAACTGGGGCACATGGGGAGCTGATTCAATGATGGATGTTGGAGCAACTTGCAGGCTTATAATCCTGTGAAGTCATATTAAAAGCATCAAATTAATTTGAATAATCTTGCAACTAAAAACTGAACGAGACATGTATTTAATTAATAAATCAGGACAAAACTGGCCCAGAATGGAGGGCAGCCAGCGGCAGTTTAAAACCTTTTACATTTTGGGCATTGAAGGTGCTTTATTCGAGATGTTCCTTTTAAAATGAAGCGTAGAAAGGAGTGGTTTATGAAAAATTAAACTAATTCTATCCCAGCAGTGTGAGAGGTTCTGGTCATATTTACCCCTCATTGGTAAACAGACAGCAGTGAAAAATGAGCCCCATTCCAAATTTATAGCCAAACGAGTTTAGAAAACCTGAGCTTACCAGAACCCGAGCTGAGTGAAGCAAACCTGTGGTGATGGAGCTGTTGTTTGGATTATGTCCTGCATTGACCTCAACAAGGTTATTCTGAGACAAAAGTAAAATGCTGCGGATGCTAGAATCTGGAATAAAAACAGAAAATGTTGGAAATCTCAGCAGGTCAGACAGCATCTGTGGAGAGAAAGCAGAGTTCACGTTTTGGGTCGATGACCCTTCGTCAGAACCTGCAAAGGTTATTCTGAGGCTGCATTGAGCTGACACTATAACATCAACGCAAAGCGGTTTTACTGTGTGCCGCCATTGAAGTTGTAGTGTAAATCCGGGAGGATAAATTCATATTGTTTGCGCCTCCCGTAATGGGGCGCAAATGATTTCTCGCCCGGTGGGGGTGGGGCGCTACCAGCTCCCGTGAAAATGTGCAGGATTCGCGGAGGTACAAAACCGGCAGCGCCCCGCTCCTGCTGGTAGTGTCCCAGGCCGCTGCGCCGGGGGTGATGACATCATCGCCGTGCGCAACGACCCATTTTTGCCCCGCTGCGTAAATTGGGTAAGCGCCCCACGGGCGATGTCAACGCCAGCCTCGCGGGTCACAAACCGGGCCGCACTCCGCTCGCAAGGTGAAAAAGTAAAGGCGAGATGTGCGGCGCCTTTTTTTTTACACAGCTGACATACCGGTTCGGCCTTTCGTTGTATATTTCGAGGGGTCTGTGCTGTGATGGTGCAGCCCGACACTTTGCTTCACTCGAAGGGGAGGGCCCTGTGCTTGCACCAGCGCTATGCGGAGAGGCTGCGTAGCGCTGGAAAATTTGTGCGCTTACCGCCTGACATTGCGCCTGACTTCCTCTTGGGGGCGGTAACCCCAGTTTTGCGGTTGGGGCGGGACTTCCTGCACTGGAATTATATTTTCTCTGCTTTGAAATGCGAGCTTGGGTAGGCCAATCTCTGAAGAAATTTCAGACAAGATTTTCTGAATAATGGGTTATATTCACCCCTGACCAGCAGGGGGCAGAGTGAGCCAAAAGAATGTCTGCTTCTCTGGTAAATGCAATTGAGCCAACACATTATTTATTACTTGATCACTTTGAGGATTAAACAAAGCAGTGTCTTATTACAATAAAGAAGATGTTTCGTTCTCCTGTGACTGCACGGAAAAATAAAGCAAATTGTGATGCAGGTTGAAAGGGGATACAATTTATCAGCCAAATTGGCAGAATGTAAACTATGTAAACCTGTAAATGTGCCTTTTGATCCTTTCAGTTTAATTAGTTACTGTATTAGCTAATGGCAGTGTTTATCCCAAGATAGTTTTGAATGCATCAGTTTGGCACATGATCCAGTGTTACCGAGGTATTCAGCCGCAGGTTGATGGGCTTGTTTTGGCTTGCTCACAGGCTGCTGCTGACAGATGAAGCCTGATCTTTCTTGACTTAATTCTGCATTTTTTCAGCAGTGGTCCCTAAAATATGTCAACACCAGATTGCTTATCACAGTCTGACCTCGTGTTTGTGGCTGAAGCACAAGATTACCGTACCACCGTTCCCAAATAAACCGAGTTTAACTTTTAGAGTACCTGTAATAAGCATACAAGAAATACTGCTTTTGTTCAGACTCCGGTTTTGAAGCAATATTTAAATTAAGTTTTTGGAACATAATGGAAGCTATGATTGAATGAACTTGAATTGCTGTTTTAGACAACAACAACGTATATTTATATGGTGCCTTTAATCTAGTAAAACATCTCAATGTGCTTACCAAAAGGCTTGTACACTAATTCAGAGTCTGCATCTGTCCAACCTCCATTTAGTTTGCAGTATTGTCGTGTTACACTAAAAACAATTTTCCCCACAGAGCTGTATTAAAATGTATGATGAATCCAGATGTTAAAAATGTGCTTTGTACTGGAAAGTACATACTGCACAAAAAGAGCACCCTGTTTGAAAGAAAATGTTCTCTCGGTTACATTGCCTTTTGAAAGTCAGAGTTTTACCATCTGGAGACCTTTTAAGAATTGAATCATTACAAATAACTTCAATGTCCTTTATCTGCTTGTGCTTTTTTCTTTCAAATTACTTGAACTACTTTAACCTTCAGACTTGTGCCAACATTCTGCAATCCTCTTCCAGTATTGCTCTGCTTTGTCAGATCTCTCCCCAGCTTCAGAAGCCTCATCAAACCTCGTCTCTCCAACCAGGCCTTCAGTCATCTGCCCTAACCCTACTAGATCTCCGCAAGATCCTACAAATCCCCTGGGAGGGCAGGCGCACCAAGATTAGCGTCCTCGACCAGGCCAACATCCCCAGCATTGAAGCACTGACCACACTTGATCAGCTCCGCTGGGCAGGCCACATCGTTCACATGCCAGACACGAGACTCCCAAAGCAAGCGCTCTACTCTGAGCCCCTTCACCGCAAATGAGCCAAAGGTGGGCAGAGGAAATGTTACAAGGACACCCTCAATGCCTCCCTGATAAAGTGCAACATCCCCACTGACACCTGGGAGTCCCTGGCCAAAGACCGCCCTAAGTGGAGGAAGTGCATCCGGAAGGGCACTGAGCATCTCGAGTCTCATGGCCGAGTGCATGCAGAAATCAAGCGCAGGCAGTGGAAAAAGCATGCAGCAAATCTGTCCCACCCACCCCTTCCCTCAACGACTATCTGTCCCACCTGTAACAGGGTCTGTGGTTCTCGTATTGGACTCATTTTAAGAGTGGAAGCAAGTCTTCCTCGATTCCGAGGGACTGCCTATGATGATGATGACTAGATATTGTTCTATATCCCTTCCTGCTGTGAAGCACCTTGGGATATTTCATTATGTTGAAGCTTTTATGTAAGTGGTTGCTTTTATCATCGGTCAAATAAAGCGAACAGAGAAAATAGGCTGCTATCTGATTTTGAAGAGGTCTTGATTCTCTTTCAGCACACTAGTATGTTTAGGGAAATTATTTACATAAATGTTCTTTCTAATTGTGCTTCTGGTTAGCAGGGAAATGACATGTGCTGATTGAGTAAATGTAGAGACCCTGCCAAATATTTTGTACTTGGAGCTTATGATACAGATTTTCGAACTACAGGGGAGTCGAGGGTTATGGGGAACAGGCAGGAAAGTGGAGTTGAGGCCAAGATCAGATCTGCCATGATCTTATTGAATGGAGGAGCAGGCTCGAGGGGTCAGGTGGCCTACTCCTGCCCCTATTTCTTATGTTCTTAAAGGAAAAGATCTATGTTTGGTGCCTAGTTGAATAAGAAGTTATCAAAGATATACTTATGGATTGTTTTAGAGCTCTCTCGCACAGGACACTTTAATACCTCCTCTACTTGACGCCATTGTGTTGCAGCAAGTAGAGTTGAGGAAGGCAATTCAGTGAATTTTAGCTCATGAATCCAGGAAAAAACTGTCTTCACCTCACCCCCACCCATTTCAACCAGCTGTTTTTTAAAAAAAAAAGTAATCTGGGATTTTTGCCCTGCCCTGCACATAAATCCATTCCAACTATTATTTTTTTTTCCAAAGAAAAGATTCCCAAACATCTTGTTTCCCTTTTCCTTTAATTTAACCTGTGGGACACGGAGTTTGTGGAGCTGTATCTAGTGATCTGCCTGCCTGTTGGCCCCAGTGGTGGCACTAACCGAGTGTTATCTTGAGCCCTGGCCCTGCTGCAGCCTTTGCACCACAGGTGTCTCTTTTACACATCTGGCATTTTCCTGGGACTTGCTACTGCAGTACCTCGGACTTTTGCATATTACACGGGAACGGGAAAAGAAAGGCAACGTCAGAATTTTTAATCTTCGTTTCAAAAGTATTGAATTCCTTGTGATCTCAGAAATATGATGCCTGTTTAACGGATACATTTAATGGGAATAGTTGGAGAAAGGGAACTTTTTCCAAGGTGTGGATTTAATTGTCTACACCTGTATATTGTTACGGTTTGACTACTGAGCTGAAGGAACAGTTTGTAGCAGGACAGCTGCTTTCGAGGCATGGTTGCCAGTTAGCAAATAAATCTGTCTCTGGATTAACAGAATAAGTTCTTTGGGCCCAATTTTGGCCATGACTTGTTCCAATTTTTTTGGAGTAAGTTGGTTTTTCTGGCGTAAGCTTAAAAAATGGTATTTTCCCCAATAAACTTGCTCCAGAGTAACTCAGTTAGGTATGATTTTTTTTGGGTTGAGTTTTTTTTTCAAAAGGGGGCATTCCCAGACACTTACGCCAGTTTTGGCCATTTATGGCACTTTGGCCAGCTAAGAATTCGGCACAGTTAGTACATTTAAAGCACCAACACTTACTTTTTGTGGTTTGTTTAGTGCTTTGTAATAAGCAATCAATCAATAACAAATAAAAATAGAAGTCCTACCTTTATGCCAAAAACAAGTTGTTTTTTTAAAGTTCTCCACCCCCCTCCCCCCCCAATCAAAACTCTCCTCCTCCCCCCCCCCAAAAAAAAAACTCTTCCCCCTGCCCCCCAAATCAAAACTCTCCTCACTAAACAAAGCACAACCATCAATAAATAAAACTCAAGTCCTACCTTGGCCCGGGAAGTCAGCGAGCCAGCCAGCCGGCCGGTGCGGGAGGTCCCTTCGGCCGGGGATAGAGGCTGCGAGCATCGGGTCCTGCTCACAGCCCTCGGGACACGTTGGGAGGGCGAGGATAATGCGCGCTGACTCGACTGCGCATGCGTGCAACTGCCGGCAGTGTTTTCTGCGCTGGGCTGTTGCTCCGCCCCCCCCCCCCACTGCACTATCTACACCACGCTAGGATACAGGAGACTCAGCAGAGCGGGCAGGATGGAGTCACTTTTTTTTGGCGCCATTTCCAGCGTGCAAAGTTGCCGCATTTAGGGTAAGTGCGCCGAAAAAAGGGGTTGGGGAAAATTGGATAAAATGAAACTGATAGTTTTCTACTTGTGCATGTGGCCAAGTCTGATGCACAAATCACATCTTAAGGTACTAATTATGTTTCGAACAAGTATTAGAGAGCAACTTCAGTACTGATGCAATTTGTACTGGTAAATGAATGGTCTCTGTACAAGATTAAGACAGTGTACAGTTGCCATTAAATGCTCACTGTAAGTGAATCTGTAGAATTAGTTAACCTTGTGGTCCTGGTAACTTGATCACTGTACAGGATACATGTAGAGAGAACAGCAACTAACTAATGTAACCTTCCATGTTTGTCCACTCCTAATATGAAATCCATTAACCTTATTCTCCATAGTCATCATCATCATCATAGGCAGCCCCTCGAATCGAGGATGACTTGCTTCCACGTCAAAAAGTTCACAGGTGTTTCAATGAAGGACCTAAAATTCCAGGTCCGAACTAAATCTTGAAGGGTGGAAGATGCCTGTGCGTGGATTTTTTTAACGTGTGGTGGCCGTTGCACACCAGCCACCACACGGGCTTGACAGAGCTAGGTCTTGATCCAGTGGCAAGAATTAACCAAGACGACTGGAGACCAGCTCTGCTGCACGGACCTAGTGCGCACACATATTGCAGTATGGGCTGGCCCGTGCTGCCCCTGGGCCCTCGCCTCTTCTGGGCCCCAAACTCGCGCCTCTCCTGGGCCCCGATCACGTCCCTCTGCAATGTCTCGCCGCTCCTTCGCCCCGACCTCGCCGCTCCTGCTGTACCTGCCCACGCTCCAATCACCGACCTGGATCTTGGTGACGTCCCTTTTCACTGCCGTTGCTCTCCTGCTCCAGCACGTGCTGCTCCCTGGAGTGGTATGTTGCCACGCTGCTCCTTCCGCTCCCCGGCCTGCTCCGAAGGTGCTCGCAGGTTACTGTGATAAAGGCACAAAAACACATGCTAATAAATGAGAATGGGGAGGGAGGGAGGTGATGACAGTCACAATAGCAATCAAAATACAATCATCCAATGTTTCAAAAAGGCACCGGTAATTTATTTGGGGTCGGTGGTGGGTGCTCTTTAAAAATGTCCTGTGTGAGACGCAATTTACATTAACTTCTCATCTTGTATTCTTGCACGCTGTACTCCATGCTCACAATGTGATTACCTCTATCTTGGGGTGACTAAATACAAGTGTCTGCAAATGTGACCCTGAGCTCCATGTGGCTATTATTCTCTCTCCCATTCCCACTCTGACCTTCCTGTCTTTGGCCTCTTACACTGTTCCAACGAGGCTCAAAACCAGCTTCAGAAACAGTACATTATTTTTCTTCCGACATTCTGTAGCCCCCTGATCTGAACATTGACTTCAGTGACTTCAGTACTTGGCTGTATCCTCTACTCTCTTTACAGCAGAGATTACTGGTGATATGGGGTGGGTCTGTCAATGTCCAGAGGGACTGGGGACAGGTTGGCATTTGGGCGCAGACCCCTTTACCAGAGCACGTTGGGGCTGGGGGCTGCGCTCTGTGTTGGACCTATTGCATTTTACCAGCACTTTCTGTTTAAATTTCACACTTGATCCGCAAGCTTCCTCTCTGTTCCCCCTCTCTCCTTTTCTTGTCTTTCCTTGAGTAGGCCTCTTCCGGCCTTCGCTGTTCCCAGATAGTGGGATGTTTTACTACGCTAAAGGCGCTATATAAATGCAGGTTGTTGTTGGGTTGGTTATTCTTCGGGCAGGGCTCGAGGAAAGTACCATTGGAAAAGAGTGCACAGGTATAACAACAATTTTCATCAAGAAGCATCAGCCAAAAATGATTGGAGCAGTGGGGTAATGTGCACAGGATATTACAATAGTTAACACAGCACTAGTCTATTCTCAGCACAAATCTCAGGGGCACAGCTGGAATGGAAGCTTTGGCAAATGTTGCTTCATTCCCATCCCTCACCATACCGTCCAGCCGCTATTAAGGAGCTCAGTGGACTAAGTTTGCATCCTTCCAACAAACAACCTGTCATTAGAAATGAACCAATAATCTCCAATTTGGACAATTTAAGGACCCATCGATAGCAGCTGGGATGTTGCTGCCCGTCAAGACCACAATGGGATTTTATTTTGCAGGGATTTGCCAATCGGGGAAAGGCAGGGTTGCATTTGCCACAGATGTCCCCATTGAGAGGCCTTTACTGTACCAAAGAAAGTGAATGCAACCAGTTTAGATATTCTATATTGGTTCCCATACAAAGCACCCAGAAAGTCTGTCCTGACCATTCTTGACCGTTCATAGCTTGTGAGCACAGCGTATTGGTGGTTGTCAACTCATCGGTGTGAATTTTCTGGGGTCCGTGTGTGCGGGCGCGATCGGAGGTGGGTCGGGTGGGAAATTTGAAACCGGTTGGATTGAGTTGGATTGGAGTTGCAAGTGGCCGCCTTGTGTGTTGTTAGTTGGTCTGATTGCACTAGGATGAGGGTGAGTGCGAGGGGTGGTTAGTGAGATGGGGATGTGATAATGTAGCTAGAGAGAGAGAGAGAGATGGGTGGACATGCAAGGTATGTTGGTGTGAGTAAGGATTGGGAAAACAGAGTGATGGGGATGTGATGAGAGGCACAGCAGGATGAAGTGGAGTGTGGCTTTATGCTCACCTTTCCAGGTCTAATGAGATCATTGAAACATTTGTGGCACTGCACCCAGGTCCTCCTGACCACATCCCCGCTGTTGACCACCCCTATTATTTGGAGCCAGGCTCTTTTTGTCTCCTGGGGAGGTCTCTTCCACCCATAGGAAGGGAAGAGGACCTCCCTATGTGCTCTCACTCCCTCCACAAGGACATGGAGGGAGTCATCGGAGAACCAGGGTACAGCCCTCTGCCTCTGTGCAGTCATGTCTCCAACTGTTTGGAGCAATCAGCCTCCAGTGCAGTGACTGCACACTTCTAGATGAAACTTCAAATGGAATGTGGCCATGGCTCCTTTAAATATCCCGGCTGAAAACGTGTCATGGATGATGTCATCAGACCCACACCATTTAATGGGGCCGGGTAACGCGCAGGGCGGGAGTAATAGGCGCTATTAGCGCAAAGTCGATTTCTGCAGCGGGATGGAAGCAAGAACAGGGTCACGACCTGCCACCCCGACCCACTCGGGTAAAGAAAATTCCGGCCATCATGTTTGGGCAAATGCAATTTCCAAGGCTCTTGTTTACCATTTCACAGATTGGGAAATAGAGCAATTGTGTTGTCGGTGTGTATGCTCCTAATGATTGCCTGTGGGTGTTGCTGTGTAGACTGTCTGGAGTCTTCACAATAACACAAAGCAAAGCCACTGGAGAAACCTGGAGGAAAGTACTTGCAGGAGTCCACCTTTTCATTGCCGTCAAGAGGGAAAGAGACTTGTTTCAGTGCTCTGTCGCCATGACATCCCCAGTGTTGTCATTCTAGCTCGAGGATGCGGCCTGTAATTGATCTGTTTCTCAAGAGCCAACAGCTGCTAGACAGATGTTAACTGCTAAAATTATAATACTGTTTTAGAAAGGGGATGATTAGGAAAGAGAATGTAAAGGTAAATTTATGGGCAGGAAGCTTTAATGAAACTGAATATTATGAAGCTTACCTCACTTGGTGTAAATAGGCTGCTCTTCAGCTTAATATAGCCTGTCCTTGGTATTCACATAAAGCATTTTGCATATGTAGATCACCGTTTGCAGACATTACAGAATGGAAGTGTGAAAGAGCCATAGACTCGTTATATGCACAGATACCTGCGGTGCACTTCATTTGAAATGAGATTTTTTTCACTCTATCAAAATAAAGTAGTTTTCTTGGGTGTGAACTGTAAGACTAAAAGTGTGATTGATATTCAGTCACTTCCTGTTTCACTTAACAATGAGCCTCTGCTTTCATTACATGGAATATTCATGCAGTAGCCAGTAGTGAAGAAGAACCAACAACAACAACTTGTATTTATATAGCATCTTTAACGTAGTAAAACGTCCCAAGGCACTTCACATGATTGTTATAAAACAAAATTTTACACCAAGCCACATAAGGAGAAATTAGGGCAGATAACCAAAAGCTTGGTCAAAGAGGTATGTTTTAAGGAGCATCTTAAAGGAAGATAGAGAGGCGGAGAGGAATAGGGAGGGAATTCCAGAGCTTGGGGCCTCGGCAGCTGAAGGCACGGCCACCAATGGTTGAGCGATTAAAATCAGGGATGTTCAAGAGGCCAGAATTAGAGGACTGCAGATATCTCGGGGGGTGGGGTTGTGGGGCTAGAGGAGATTACAGAAGTTGAGAGGGGCGAGGCCATGGAGGGATTTGAAAACTAGGATGAGAATTTTAAAATCGAGGTGTTGCTTAAGCGGAAGCCAATGAAGGTCAGTGAGCGCAGGGGTAATGGGTGAATGGGACTTGGTGCGAGTTAGGACACAGGTGGCCTGATAACCTCAAGGTTAGAATATGGGAGGCCGGCCAGGAGTGCATTGGAATAGTCAAGTCTAGAAGTAACAAAGGCATGGATGAGGGTTTCAGCGGCAGATGAGTTGAGGCAGGGGTGGAGACAGGCGATGTTGTGGAGGTGTAAATAAGGCGGTCTTAGTTATACCGTGGATATGTGGTCGGAAGCTCATTTCAGTGTCAAATATGACACCAAGGTTGCGAACAGTCTGGTTCAGCCTCAGACAGATGCTAGGGAGAGGGATTGAATCAGTGGCTAGGGAACAGAGTTTGTGGCGGGGACCGAAGACAATGGCTTTAGTCTTCCCAACATTTATTGGAGAAAATTTCTGCTAATGCCAAACTGGATGTCGGACAAGCAGTCTGACAATTTAGAGACCGAGGAGGGGTCGAGAGAAATGGTAGTGAGGTAGAGCTAGGTGTCACAGCATACATGTAGAAACTGATGCTGTGTTTTCGGATGATGTCGCCAAGAGGCAACATGTAGATGAGAGATAGATCCTTGGAGAACACCAGAGGTAACAATGCGAGGGCGGGAAGAGAAGCCGTTGCAGCTACGATTAGATAGATAAGAATGGAACCAGGCATGTGCTGTCCCACCTAGCTAGATGACTGTGGAGATGCTTTGGAGGAGGATGGAGTGGTCAACCGTGTCAAAGGCAGCAGACGGGTTGAGAAGTACGAGGAGGGATAGTTTACCTTTGTCACAGTCACAAAGGATGCCATTTGTGATTTTGATGAGAGCCGTTTTGATACTGTGGCGGGGCGGAAATGTGATTGACGGGATTCAAACAGAGAGTTCTGGGAAAGATAGGCACGGATTTGGAAGGCGCCAACACACTCAAGGACTTTGGAGAGAAAAGGGAGGTTGGAAATTGAGCCATCAAATTTCTTCCAGTTTCTAAACATAGGAGTTTGATATAGATGGTTTTATTTAATAGTTAACATTGTATTTGTGCTGTATCAGTCACGATGCAGCAAATGTTTCTGCATATTTATCCTCCGGGAAGAAAGAAGATTGGGAGGCTGGGACACATGGGAGAAAGGAAGATGTTGGTGCAGTTCCTTGTGGGATTATAGATGCCATTCCAAATAGATGCGATTCAGTGAATTTGATACATTTCTGAATTTAATTTCTAATATCCTTCATTTGTTATATTTTGACAAGTTTCTGACAGATTAGCAAGTTTATCCAGGGAATTGCTGACTAAGTATACAGAATTAGCAGGGTCCTGGTTCAATCTCCAGGTTGTTACCTGACTTCAGTTGGGATGGTGGGAGTCCACTACAATTGGCCTCCGTGTCCCTTGGGTCGAACAAAGGAAATCAGCCAGGGTTCCTGTTCCTGATCGCTATCCAGTGACTACTGCATGTGGATATTGGGCAAGGACAGATTGGACTTGATCATGATGCCTCTTGTAATCGAATAGCCTGCTGATGCTCAACTTGTGGAGAATCCCAGTATCTTGCACTTTTGATTATCTTTATAAGAATGTGATTTGACAAATGGTGATATTAGGCATTGGGTTTATATAACAAGGGAAACGATTAGCGATTTTAAAAGTGCAATCATTGAATGAATATAAAAGTTCTAAAGGGGGATGTGGAGTTGACTTAGCGTAAGAGATGCCTGTTCTGCACTATGGCTGTTAGTAAATTGATGGACAAGCCATTTAATGGCCTATTATATCATAGAATCATAGACTTATACAACACAGAAGGAGGCCATTCAGCCCATTGTGCCTGTGCTGGCTCTTTGTTAGAGCTATCCCACTCGCTTGCTCTTTCACCATAGCCCTGTAATTCTTTTTCCTTAAAGTGTTTATCCTATTCCTTTTTGAATGTTACTATTTGTTGTGTATGGAAGAACTCCACGAGGCTGAGTACTGTGAGCTAAACTTAGTGTGACCTTAGTCGTCTTTATTACAACTCCAGAGTGCCTAAACAACATGGCAGCCAACCTTTTATACTGGCCTTGCACATGTGTGCAGGTGACCATTGGGACTCCAACAGTCACGCCCTCTGGTGGCAAGTATTACATAGTTACATATATAACAGTATTGAATCTGCTTCCATCACCCTTTCAGGCAGTTCATTCTGGATCACAACAACTCGCTGTGAATAAAAAAAAAGAAAATATGTTTCCTTATGTTATCTCTGGTTCTTTTGATAATTACCTTAAATCTCTCTCCTCTGGTTACCGACCCTACTATCACTGGAAACAGTTTCTCCTTATTTACTCTATCAAAACCATTTATGATTTTAACCACCTCTTTCAAATCTCTGCTTAACCTTCTCTGCTCTAAGGAGAACAACCCCAGCTTCTCCAGTCTCTCCACGTAACTGAAGTACCTCATCCCTGGTACCATTCTAGTAAATCTCCTCTGCATCCTCTCCAAGGCTTTGACATTCCTCCTGAAGTGTGATGCCCAGAACTGAACACAATACTCCAGCTGAGGCCTAACCAGTATTTTATAAAGATTTAGCATAAATTCCTTGCTTTTGTACTTTATTCCTCTATTAATAAAGCCAGGGATCCCATATGTTTTTAACAACCTTCTCAACTTGTCCTGCCACCTTCAAAGATTTGTGTACATATACCCCCAGGTGTCTCTGTTCCTGCACCCCCTTTAACATTGTACCATTTAGTTTATATTGCCTCTTCTCTGCCATGTGTCTGCCCATTTTAGCATTCTGTCTATGTCCTCTTAAAGTCTCATAATAACCTCCTCATTGTTTACTATAGTTCTGAATTTTGTTCCATCTACAAACATTGAAATTATACCCCCTATACCCAAGTCAAGGTCATTTATATATCAAAAAGAGCAGCGGTCTGAAACCCGATCCCTGGAGAACACCAGTGTACACTTTCCTCCAGTCTAAAAAAATAACCTTTCACCACTATTCTCTGCTTTCTGTCCCTTAGCCAACGTTTTATCCATGCTGCCACTGTCCCTTTAATCGTTTGAGCTTTAACTTTTCCAACAAGTCTATACATATAAATATATTTTAAAAGTTGCAAGGCGGCATTGTCGGAGTGGGCAGAACTCTTTGGGGATTAATGCTCGTTCAAAAGCGAACAAAATTCCATTATTCTGTTTTTAGTGGAGTTTAATGTTGGCAAGTTCAAGGATAAACTTCAGTTATTGTAATTACTGTTACAGGATTGACCCCTCCCTTAAACCAACACAATTAAACTCCCCGGCATCTGGCTGCAGGCTGACAATGAAATTCAGCTTATGCTTTGTGTTAGTTAATTTGATCGTGCTTAAAATGTACTTAAAATGTTACTTTGCTTTTTTTATGGTAAAGAATAAATTAAAACTCTGGTATATGTATCTATAATATAATAAAATTGCAGATCATTTCCAATCTGTCCCATCATACTTTTCTGTCGCACTTCATTGCAAGGCAAATTTCTTGCAACTGATTGGTTCCTAAGAAAATTTCTTCTAACAATTTAAAAAAAAACAAAGCTGGTAATTTGCAATGTGCAGAGAACTTTATGCATTAGTTCGAGGCCCTACATTTCCTGGTTTGGGGAAGGGCCTATATATGCCGTTAGTTAGATTTGCCCTTGCACGTTTAGGGTTATTAAATGTGTTGCGTGGCAAGTTGCTGAAAGTGCGAGCTGGTAATGGTGCAGTGCGGGGGCAGGGCATCTGGGACCCGAGTGAACAGGAAAAGCAACTGTGTATCTCCTTAACCAATCAGGTTAAAGGATTGTGAAATTAAGAGTTCAAGACCGGAGAAGGAAGTGTAAATTAGAGTGGGTGAATTCAATGTCAAAGGGGAGAGGGTGTGTGAGGGAAGGGGAGAGGGTGTGTGAGGGAAGGGGAGAGTGTGTGAGGGAAGGGGAGAGTGAGATTTTACATTTTAAAAATATCCAACAATTAAATCCTGAAGGAATGAGCCTGCACATTTTCAGTGCCAGAGAGGTTAAGTGGCAGTAATGATCACTTATCACGTTGTTAAGAGTACTTAGACTGAAATGTACAAAAATTAACTTTTTGTGCCAAGTTCAATGAACATAAGAAATAGGGGCAGGAGTAGGCTATTTGACCCCTCGAGCCTGCTCCGCCATTCAATAAGATCATGGCATGGCTGATCTGATCACGGACTCAGCTCCACTTTCCTGCTTACTCCCTCGACCAGGCCAACATCCCCAGCATTGAAGCACTGACCACACTTGATCAGCTCCGCTGGGCAGGCCACATAGTCCGCATGCCAGACACGAGATTCCCAAAGCAAGCACTCTACTCGGAACTCCTTCATGGCAAACGAGCCAAAGGTGGGCAGAGGAAATGATATAGAGACAACCTCAAAGTCTCCCTGATAAAGTGTAACATCCTCACCGACACTGGGAGTCCCTGGCCAAAGACTGCTCTAAGTGGAGGAAGTGCATCCGGGAGGGCGCTGAGCACCTCGAGTCTCACCGCCGAGAGCATGTAGAAATCAAGCGCAGACAGCAGAAGGAGCGTGCGGCAAACCTGTCCGACCCTCCCTTACCCTCAACGACTGTCTGTCCCACCTGTGACAGAGACTGTGGCTCTCCTATTAAACATAGAAACATAGAAAATAGGTGCAGGAGCAGGCCATTCGGCCCTTCGAGCCTGCACCATCATTCAAATATGATCATGGCTGATCACTCAACCTCAGTAACCCACCCCAGCCTTCTCTCCATACCCCCTAATCCCTTTAGCCGTAAAGGCCACATCTAACTCCCTTTTGAATATGTCCAATGAACTGGACTCAACAATTTTCTGTGGCAGAGAATTCCACAGGTTCACAATTCTCTGAGTGAAGAAGTTTCTCCTTATCTCGGTCCTAAATGGCTTACCCCTTATCCTTAGACTGTGACCCCTGGTTCTGGACTTCCCCAACATCAGGAACATTCTTCCTGCATCTAACCTGTCCAGTCCCGTCAGAGTTTTATACGTTTCTATGTGATCCCCTCTCATTCATCTAAATTCCAGTTTATGAGTGTAAGCCTAGCCGATTCAGTCTTTCCTCATATGTCAGTCCAGCCATCCCGGGAATCAGTCTGGTGAACCTTCGCTGCACTCCCTCAATAGCAAGCACATCCTTCCTCAGATTAGGAGACCAAAACTGCACACAATACTCAAGGTGTGGTCTAACCAAGGTCCTGTACAACTGCAGCAAGACCTCCCTGTTCCTATACTCAAATCCCCTCGCTATGAAGGCCAGCATGCCATTTGCTTTCTTTACTGCCTGCTGTATCTGCATGCTTACCTTCAATGACTGATCTATCATGACACCCAGGTCTCGTTGCACCTCCCCTTTTACTAATCTGTCACCATTCAGTTAATCTGCCTTCCTGTTTTTGCCACCAAAGTGGATAACCTCACATTTATCCACATTATACTGCATCTGCCATGCATTTGCCCACTCACCTAACCTATCCAAGTCACCCTGCAGTCTCTTAGCATCCTCCTTGCAGCTCGCACTGCCACCCAGCTTAGTGTCATCTGCAAACTTGGAGATATTACATTCAATTCATTTGTCTAAATCATTAATGCATATTGTAAATAGCTGGTGTCCCAGCACTGAACCCTGCAGCACACCACTAGTCACTGCCTGCCATTCTGAAAAGGACCCGTTTATTCCCACTCTTTGCTTCCTGTCGGCCAACCATTTCTCTATCCACGTCAATACATTACCCCCAATACCATGTGCCTTAATTTTGCACACTAATCTCTTGTGTGGGACCTTGTTAAAAGCCTTTTGAAAATCCAAATGCACCACATCCACTGGTTCTCCCTTATCCACTCTACTAGTTACATCCTCAAAAAATTCTACAAGGTTTGTCAAGCATGATTTCCCTTTCATAAATCCATGCTGACTTGGACCGATCCTGTCACTGCTTTCCAAATGCGCTGCTGTTACATCTTTAATAATTGATTCCAACATTTTCCTGACCACCGATGTCAGGCTAACGGTCTATAATCCCCTGTTTTCTCTCTCCCTCCTTTTTTAAAAAGTGGGACTGTTCAGCCATCTAAGGACTCATTTTAAGAGTGGAAGCAAGGTTTCCTCGATTCCGAGGGACTGCCTATGATATGATGACTCCCTTATCGCTCAAAATTCTCTCTATCTCCCAATGCATTTCAATGGTGAGGCAGTCATGAGATGCTGTTTTTGTGAAACTAATGGTGGAGGGGCGCAAGTCGGACAGCTACTTTTGGATATTTAACCGCACATCTGCCCCTCATCTGAAGTTGCTGGACCATTTGCTCAGATCCAACCCTTGAAAAATAGGAAGCAGGTGTAGTGACATCTGCTGCTACACACCTGAGAGACAGAAAATAAGAGATTTATTTATTTATTTAGCGCCTTTCACGACCACCAGACATCTCAAAGTAGTCACTTGTAATGTAGGAAGGACGGCAGCCAATTTGCGCACAGCAAGCTCCCCCAAACAGCAATGTGATAGTAACCAGATAATCTGTTTTTTTGTTATGTTGATTGAGGAATAAATATTGACCAGTAGAGCAAATAAGGGAGTGAATGAATGGATGGGTGAATGCCTATCTGTGTGGTCAGAGATAAAGGGGTTTGCAAGGTCTTGTTCTTCAGCAGTATTCTCCGCTTCTTCCTAACTTAGAGCCTCTAGAGGAGTCTTGAAATGTTATCTGTTTCTCTCTCCTCAGGTGCTACCTGACTGGCTGAGTGGTTCCAGCAATTAAACTCTGATTGGTCTGAGGCCTCATGCACTATTCCAGGCAATACAGACCCACTTTAGCAGCAGAGTAATACATTATGCATTGTGGGTTACAGGGTACAATAGGGAACAATAGCATAGTGGTAACATCACAGGACTAGTAATCCAGTTGCCTGGACAAATGATCCAGAGACATGAGTTCAAATCCCACTACAGCAGCTGGGGAATTTAATTTCAGTTAATTAAATAAATCTGGAATAAAAAGCTAGTGTTGGTAATGGTGACCATAAAACTACAGGATTGTCGTAAAAATTCATCTGGTTCACTGATGTCCTTCAGGGAAGGAAATCTGCTGTCCTTACCTGGTCTGGCCTATATGTGATTCCAGACCCACAGCCGCTACGAAAAGGAATAATGAGAATAAAACCGGATGGGCCACCCGGCATTGACCTTGGCACCGGCTATGGACACGACAAAAGCACACCCAGCGCAATCAACCCTGCAAAGTCCTCCACTCTAACACTTGGGAACTTGTGCCAAAATTGGGAGAGCTTTCCCACAGACTAGTCAAGCAACAGCCTGACATAGTCATACTCACAGAATCATATCTTTCATCCAATGTCCCAGACGCCTCCATCATTATCCCTGGCTATGTCCTGTCCCACCAGGAGGACCGACCCGTCCAGGGGTGGTGGCACATTGGTATACAGTTGGGAGGGAGTGGCCTTGGGAGTCCTCAACATTGACTCCAGACACCATGAAATCTCATGGCTTCAGGTCAAGCATGCACAAGGAAACCTCCTGCTGATTACCACCTACTGCCCTCCCTCAGCTGATGAATGAGTACTCCTCCATGTTGAACAGCACTTGGAATAAGCACTGAGAGTAGCAAGGGCACTGATCATAAGCCACTCATATCCCTGTTTTCAGAATAAAGGGATAAATACCAATGCATCGGCCCGCATCCAGAGATGGGCGCTCATGTTGTCCGCATACAACTACGCCATCAGCCAGAGGCCAGGCACAGAAAACTGTGACGATGCTCTCAGTCAACTGCCATTGCCCAACACGGGGATGGAAATGGCGCAGCCTGCAGATGTAGCCATGGCTATGGAAGCATTTGAGAGTGAGCAATCACCCGTCACGGCCCGGCAGGCAGATCAAAACCTGGACAAGCCAGGACCCCCTTATTATCTCTAGTCAAAAGCCGTGTGCTTCACGGGAGCTGGTCCAGTGTCCCAGTGGAAATGCAGGAAGAGATAAAGCCGTTCCAGCAGCGCAAAGATGAAATGTCTATACAGGCAGACTGCCTTCGGTGGGGCAATTGAATAGTGGTCCCCAAGAAGGGCAGAGGCACCTTCATCAATGACCTCCACAGTATCAACCCAGGCATCGTAATGATGAAAGCGATAGCCAGATCCCATGTGTGGTGGCCCGGTATCGATCCGGACTTAGAGTCCTGCGTTCACAGATGTAATACATGCTTGCAGTTAAGCAATGCACCAGGGAGATGCCGCTAAGTTTATGGTCTTGGCCCTCCAAACCATGGTCTAGGGTACACATCGACAATGCAGGCCCATTCTTGGATAAAATGTTCCTTGTGGTTGTAGACGCGTACTCCAAGTGGATTGAATGTGAGATAATGTCGGCTAGCACATCTGCCACTACTGAAAGCCTGCGGGCCATGTTTGCCACTCACGGCCTACCCGATGTCCTGGTGAGCGACGACGGGTCATGTTTTACCAGTGCTGAGTTCAAAGAATTTATGACCCGTAACGGGATCAAACATGTCACATCTGGCCCGTTTAAACCAGCGTCCAATGGTCAGGCAGAGAGAGCTGTGCAGTCTCTCTCTCTCTCTCTCTCTCTCTCTCTCTCTCTCTGTCAGTGTCTCTCTGTGTTTCTGACAGTGAGGGAGAGGAAGGAGGGGATTTGAGTATAGGAGCAGGGAGGTCTTACTGCAGTTGTATAAGGCCTTGGTGAAGCCTCACTTGGAATATTGTGTTCAGTTTTGGTCTAATCTGAGGAAGGACGTTCTTGCTATTGAGGGAGTGCAACGAAGGTTCATCAGACTGATTCCCGGGATGGCAGGACTGACATATGAGGAAAGACTGGATCAACTGAGCCTTTTTACACTGGAGTTTAGAAGGATGAGAGGGGATCTCATAGAAACCTATAAGATTCTGACGGGATTGGACAGGTTAGATGCGGGAAGAATGTTCCCGATGATGGGGAAGTCCAGATGGGGACACGGTCTAAGGATAAGGGGTAGGCCATTTAGGACTGAGACGAGGAGAAACTTCTTCACTCAGAGAGTTATTAACCTGTGGAATTCCCTACCGCAGAGAGTTGTTGAGGCCAGTTCATTGGATATATTCAAGAGGGAGTTAGATATGGCCCTTACGGCTAAAGGGATCAAGAGGTATGGAGAGAAAGCAGAAAAGGGGTACTGAGGGAATGATGAGCCATGATCTTATTGAATGGTGGTGCAGGCTCGAAGGGCCGAATGGCCTACTCCTGCACCTATTTTCTATGTTTCTAAACCATCAAGCAAGGCTTGAAGAGGGTAACTAAAGGCTCACTGCAGACTCGCACATCCCAAGTCCTGCTTAGCTACCGCATGAAACCCCACTCACTCACTGCGATCCCACCTGCTGAACTGCTCATGAAAAGAGCACTTAAGATAAGGCTCTCGTTAGTTCACCCTAATCTACATGAACAGGTAAAGAGCACGTGGCTTCAACAAAGTGCATACCATGATAGCGCAAATGTGTCACGCGAGATTGAAATCAATGATCCTGTATTTGTATTAAATTTTGGACAAGGTCCCAAGTGGCTTCCCGGCACTGTCGTGGCCAAAGAGGGGAGCAGGGTGTTTTGGGTCAAACTGTCAAATGGACTCATTCACCGGAAACACTTGGACCAAATCAAACTCAGATTCACGGACTACCCTGAGCAACCCACCTTGGACTCTCCCTTTTTTGATCCCCCAACATACACACCAGTGGCAACCGGCACCACGGTTGACCACGAAGCAGAACCCATCATCCACAGCAGCCCTGCAAGGCCCAACACACCAGGCAGCCCAGCTGGCAGCAGCCCAGCGAGGGCCCAACAAATGATTCAACAACACCAGCTTTCACATCGAGACACGATCAACCAGGGCAAGAAGGGCCCCAGATCGACTCACATTGTAAATAGTTACACTATTGACTTTGGGGGGTGGAGTGTTGTTATATATGTGGACTTGTATTTACTCTGTACAGCCACCAGAGGGCTCATTCCCTGGAGTCCCAAGATCCCTTGGGAGCCCAGGTATTTAAGGAAGCTTCACAGGTTGGAGAGGCACTCTGGAGACCTGCAATAAAAAATTAAGGTCACACTTTACTTTGAGCTCACAGTGTACAGTCTGACTCTTTCTCCATACACAACATGAATACATCCTGAAGGGTGGAAAATGTCTGTGCATGGATTTTTTTAATGTGTGGTGACCGTTGCACACCAGCCACCACACGGGCTTGACAGAGCTAGGTCTTGCTCCAGTGGCAAGGATTACCCAAGACAACTGGAGACCAGTTCTGCTGCACGGACCTAGTGCACACAGATATCGCAGTGTGGGTTGGCCCGTGCTGCCCCTGGGCTCACTCCTCATCTGGGCCCTGAACTCGCGCCTCTCCTAGGCCCCGATCACATCCCTCTACAATCTCTCGCCGCTCCTTCGCCCCGACCTCGCTGCTCCTGCTGTGTCTGCCCACGCTCCAATTACCGACCTGGACCTTGATGACGTCCCTCCTCGCTGCAGTCGTCCTCCTGCACCAGCTCCCGCTGCTCTCTGAAGTGGCATGCCTCCACACTGTCCAGGCTGAATGGCTGAATGCACTGGTTACAGCAAAGGCTATGGGCCCCGACAACTTCCCGGCTGTTGTGCTGAAGTCTTGTGCTCCAAAGCTAGCTGCGCTCTAGGCAAGCTGTTCCAGTACAGCTACAACACTGGCATCTACTCGACAATGTGGGAAACTGCCCAGATATGTCCTGGCCACAAAAAAGCAGGACAAATCAAATCTGGTCAATTACCGCCCCATCAGTTTACTCTCAATACATAGAAACATAGAAAATAGGAGCAGTAGTCGGCCATTTGGCCCTTCGAGTCCGCACCGCCATTCAATATGATCATGGCTGATCCTCCATCTCAACACCATATTTGCCGCTTTTCCCCCATTCCCCTTGATGCCCTTTGTTTCTAGAAATCTATCTGTCTCCCTCTTAAATATATTCAGTGACTTGGCCTCCACAGCCTTCTGTGGTAGAGAATTCCACAGGTTCACCACTCTCCTGAGTGAAAACATTTCTCCTCATCTCGGTCCTAAATTTCCTACCCCATATCCTGAGAATGTGACCCCTTGTCTAGACTTCCCAGCCAGGGGAAACATCCTCCCCGCATCCAGTCTATCCAACCCAGTCAGAATTGTATATGTTTCAATGAGATCCCCTCTCATTCTTCTAAACTCTAGTGAATACAGGCCTGGTCGACCCAATCTCTCTTCATACGACAGTTCTGCCATCCCAGGAATCAGTCTGGTGAACCTTCGCTGCACTCCCTCTATGGCAAGTATATCCTTTCTTAGGTAAGGAGACCAAAACTGCACACAATACTCCAGGTGTGGTCTCACCAAGGCCCTGTATAACAGTAGTAAGACATCCTTGCTCCTGTACTCAAATCCTCTTGCAATGAAGGCCAACATACCATTTGCCTTCCGAACTGCTTGCTTACACCTACATGTTTGCTTTCTATGACTGGTGTACAAGGACACCCAGGTCCCTCTGTACATCGACATTTCCCAAGTCATCACCATTTAAATAATACTTTGTCCTTGTGATACCCCACTAGTCACTGCCCTGGAAGGTGTCGTCAACAATGCTATCAAGCGACACTTACTCACCAATAACCTGCTCACTGATGCCAGGACCACTCTCCTCCAGACATCATTACAGCCAAATACGGACAAAAGAGCTGAATACCAGAGGTGAGGTGAGAGTGACTGCCCTTGACATCAAGGCAGCATTTGACAGAGTGTGGCATCAAGGAGCCCTAGTAAAATTGAAGTCAATGGGAATCAGGGGGAAAACTCTCCACTGGCTGGAGTCATACCTAGCACAAAGGAAGATGGTTGTGGTAGTTGGAGATCAATCATCACAGCCCCAGGACATCGCTGCAGGAGTTCGTCAGGGCAGTGTCCTCGACCCAACTATCTTCAGTTGCTTCATCAATGGCCTTCCCTCCATCATAAGGTCAGAAATGAGGATGCAGTGTTCAGTTTGATTCATAACTCCTCAGATAATGGAGCAGTCCATGCCCGCCTACAGCAAGACCTGGACAACATTCCGGCTTGGGCTGATGTGGCAAGTAACATTCATGCTACACAAGTGCCAGGCAATGACTATCTCCAACAAGTGAGAGTCTAACCACTGCCCCTTAACATTCAATGGCATTACCATCGCTGAATCCCCTACCATCAACATCCTGGGGGTCACCATTGACCAGAAACTTAACTGGTCCAGCCATATAAATACTGTGCCATCAAGAGCAGGTCAGAGGTTGGGTATTCTGCGGCGAGTGTCTCACCTCCTGACTCCCCAAAGCCTTTCCACCATCGACAAGGCACAAGTCAGGAGTGTGATAGAATACTCGCCACTTGCCTGGATGAGTGCAGCTCTAACAATACTCAAGAAGCTCGGCACCATCCAGGACAAAGCAGCCCGCTTGATTGGCACCCCATCCACCACCTTCAACATTCACTCCCTCCACCACCGGCGTAACGTGGCTGCAGTGTGCACCATCTACAAGATGCACTGCAGCAACTCGCCAAGGCTTCTTCTGCAGCACCTTGCAAACCCACGACCTCTACCACCTAGAAGGACGAGGGCAGCAAGCACATGGGAACACTACCACCTCCACGTTCTCCTCCAAGTCACACACCATCCTGATTTGGAAGCATAGCGCTGTTCCTTCATCGTTGGGTCAAAATCCTGGAACTCCCTCCCTAACAACACTGTGGGAGTACCATCACCGTACGGACTGCAGCAGTTCAAGAAGGTGGCTCACCACCATCTTCTCGAGGGCAATTCGGGATGGGCAATAAAAGCTGCTGTTGCCATCGACACCCACATCCCGTGAACAAATTAAAAAAAAACCCCAGCATGTTATCCAAATTATCATGAGCAAGACCAATGGAGATCCACTAGAGTTTTGAATCTCTCAAAGCTCAGACGTAATACTTCAAAGTGTGTTAACAAAAGAGAATGGAAGGCAGTCATTTCAGGGCTGAAATTGCCTCCCCTCTTTAAGGCCCATTACCGCCTCGAAGAGGTGGTACTGGAGCGGATAGGCCTTACCGGCTGGGAGCAGACGGATGGACCGACCCGTCCTAAACTGCCCCCAGGCCTGGAGCGGCGGAAACGCGTTTCCAATGCCGCCCGTGTTGCCGACATTCGGGCACGCACAGCACCCCCTTCCGATCAGCGGTGACCCCCTTTCCAACCCCCGCGGGGAATTTGCCTCTCTGGAGCAGCAGCACCGCCGGTCGGTGCCACTGACAGCTTTCCCCCACGGGAAGATGCCAGTGCCCGGGCAGCGCATCCGCCCTTAAAGGGGAGTGTGCGCTGCCGGCACCTTCATTTTATTTTAATTGTCGGCGACTCCAAGGTCGGCCCAACGATGGTGGCCACGGGTCCGGCCGGGCCGTCAACAGACAGCCTGGTACCCCCTCTTGGGTACCGGGCCACTGGCCCAGCCGGAACCCTCCTTAGTGGCCCAGTGGATCTAACTAAAGCCAATGCAGAGTTCACAGCAGCCCTCCCCTTTAACTGAAGTGGGGGGATGTTGCTGATGACTCAGCGATGGCTGCTCCGACCCACCGGCACTTGCACCCCGCTGACGACAGCAACACCGACCGAAAAAAAATAAACTTAGGAGCAGAATATCGCTCGAGTCTCCGCCCCTTGGATTGAGGTGGAGAAAAATCTCTAACACCGGTGAGTGTGCCACTTTTCCATCGGGGGACAATTTCAACCCCGTCATGTTTTTTTTTCTAACCTTCAGCCAGAATCGTACAAGCACCTGTCAAACTGCAAATTTTCCTCATCAGTAGCAATTAACCCCTACTTGACTTCAAGATCTCCTATTTACATTCGACATTGTTTAGCTCTTGAAGGCCACATCTTACTAGCAAAATAATAACTGTGCATTATATAATATAACATTCCTGTTATTATAAAACGGCACAACATCTGACTTGCTGTTAGCAACGCACAAGAAGGTTTGTTCAGAATTTTTTTTAAGAGGGGAGGGAGTGGGCGGCATGAATGGGGGTCAAGTGGTGTAGTGGGTTAGTACACTCTCCTTTTCACCGGAAATTTGGGTTCAAATCCCCTCTCTACTGGCTGTAAAGGCATTACATGTAATGAGGTTGGGCAGACTGAACCCAGCTTCTAGGGGCCCTTAATTTGGAACCAAATGGTATTAAGTTAGGAGCAGAAGGATAGCTGGTATAGTAAATGTAAGGGTGGTTGTTTTCTAGGGTAGTGCCCAGAGCACAATTCTGTAAAGGGAGCTTTACTCTTCCATACCCAACATAACACACATTCTTGGAGTAGAAAAGGGACTCATATCCCAGTATTGGTCTCCTTCTGCTTGATGTGCACCAAAGAAGCAGCCTTAAAAATAAGTGTTGAAACTGTTATTACACATTATAGGGCCTTACTCTATGGAAGAGCCAGGAGTTTGTTTCATTGCATATTAGTGCTTCAAACAAGGCAGCTTTATGGAGAGGCCAGTTGGTGTCTTCATTGTGGTGAGTGGTAGTAAATCTGTTGGTTGAGGATCTTCTACAAGTGCCCTGTCTGTGCAAAAATACATCTAAATGTCACCAGTAACTGCTGTCAAAAATCTGATTATTTGTGGGTAACTTTAATACTCAGAGACTTGATTTTGAGCTTAAAAATCATCAGAATTAGCTTTAAATTGACGTAATCTACTGAGACGATGAGTGGATTCTGGTCGATGAGATTGGTATTAAACTGTGCACAACATCGGCATTCTGAGGGAAAGTTACTCAGGAAAATGCCCTTATGAATCTTTATTATAATGGCAAGGAACTGGCTTTTTGGCAGATGTCAAGATACCTACCAGTTATTGATCAGCCTAGATTTACATGAGAGAGCAACATTCTTAATGAGACAGAAAAAGGTTATTCCAAAAAGTAGGGTTTTTATTCCCAATAAGTGAAGGGGCGGATTTAAGATTGAATCTTTGTGTAACACACAGCAAGTCTATGAAATGGAGGACCAGCCTTCCACAGTCAGGGTTGATTACAAAAGGCTTGCAATGTGACAACATTGGCAGGTGTGACTAACATGCAGGAACACTGTGCTTCCAATTCATTCTTTTAGTAAAAGGTCCAAAATACTACAGCATATTTTACATTTTACCAGAATATTCTTCTCCAATCAGGTAATCAGTGCTATGGAAATGAATCGGACAGATCTCTGTACCTGGAGTAACTATGCTCTTATCCAAATTGTTGTTCAGTGTAATAGCCTAACAAACCAAATTAGGACATAACCTCGGCTGGCACTCCAGTGCAGTACTGAGAGAGTGCTGCATTGTCGGAGGTGCCGACTTTCGGATGAGAAGTTAAACCGAGGCCCCGTCTGCCCCCTTGGGTGGACTTAAAGGATCCCATGATACTATTCAAAGAAGCGCAAGGGAGTTCTCCCACTGTTTTGGCTAATATTTATCTTGCAACCAACACCTAAAACCGATTATCTGGTTATGTATTTTATTGCTGTTTGTGGGACTTACCACCCGACCATGTGACTGGTGTTGTGGGTCTGGCATGGTTATAGGAAAACTGGGCAGTTCCTATCTATGAAAGGGCTTGCAATGCCAGTTTTACACTGCAGCAGTAAGTTTGAAAATTGTATCCGCAGTGTCCTGCCAGACTTATTTTGTTGGATGCTGAGTGTTATTTGGTAAAACTGAAATACTGCACACTTTCTCAGAAATCATATTGTTCAAGTAGGCAGTGTTACTCATAATACAGCCTGGCAGCTACTTTAGGCTAACCTCCCAATTGCCATGACCTTCGTAGATGTGCAGCTCCACATGTCAGTAGGCCTTAATTTACAATCCTTCACCTCCAAAAAAATGTTCATGGATGAGAGAAAGAGTGAGGCAGAGAGTGTGATCACTAAGTTTAAGAAAAACGATAAGTAGTTATGAGCTGTTTCATGACCGGTCTGTGAGAGTGACTCTTGAGCAAGTCACCACCAAGAGTTGTGACCCTTGACATAAAGTTGATGAGGACTTGTGCAGAGGGCTGCATTCCTGAAGAACAAAAGCACTTTTCAGAAAATAAATCACTTTTTTTGTAAAGAAGTGATTCTATTTGTAGTGAGGCTCCATAGAAATCGCAACGGTGGAAGGGACTTCTGAGATAAATGATTCGTTCGAATTTCTATGCAGTGTCCGTTGGGACCTTCTGATTTTAATTGGTCATCAAATGTATTTCCTCATTTTATCTGGATTTTTTTTTTTAACCAAATGTCTTGTGTGTGATTTTTAAAAAGGGATGGTATCCCTTTTCCCCAGATCAGTTTATTGTTTTTTGTTACTTTTGGTGCAATTCAAGGGAAATTGAACACTTTCCCACATTTAATGCCCCAGCACTAACCATTCCCAGATCAGTAGTCTTCCTATTTTCTGTCTTTTTTTCTCCCTCCCCCTCTCCACATATTGGCCGAAATCTTCCCAGCCCTGCGAATGTGGGTTTGGAAGCTGGCCCGCTGTCAAAATGGCCCTGATTGACAGCGGGTCGGTATCCCGTTCTAAACCCGCCTCCATGTCAGTATCTCAACTGTCGGGTCTGCCTACGGATCGCAGACCCGACAGCAAGTGGCGGGCCAAGATAGTTAGGAGGTAGTTGAATGCTACTTAAGAGGATTAAAAGCAGGCACTTACAATTTTACCAATCTTTTGATGGGTTTGCCGTCTCTCGGGAATACGTCAGGTAAGGGTGTCGGGTTCTCAATGACTCTCCATTACTTTGGCTAGTTGACAGCTGCAGAAGTGGTATAACAGCTACCATTTCACAGCTGTTCATTTTCCAATGTCAGAAGCTCAAGCCTTCATGATTTGGCAGAAATTTATGAGCTGTATGCAGTTTGAAAGTGTTTGCAGTGAACTCTCTATTCACTATCATCTCCTTGGAGCAACCTCTCTCACCTTTGACAGATCACTTCTATCAGCTCAACTTCACTTGCCATCTATTCCAGCAGCATTGGTGCCCTTGAAAATATTTCACCTTGGTCCTTGGAATCCCACCCCGATCAGCCCCAACACCAACCTTCTCCGCAGTCAACTGATGCTGCACAGGACACAGGGCATCAGGACCCGGCCACATTGCTGTCTGGGAACCAGGGATGGCTTCACCATGGCTACATTTACTTCACATGATGCTGTACATACTGGCTGCCACATAATGTGCCAGGTTGGCACCACCCCACACCACCTTTCATTCCTTTCACACTCACCACCATTGTGGGGGTTACACTTCTGTCTCACCATTCACTACAACTCATTAAGCCACTTCCAAACGTGCACACAAATCTGTCTAAGAATGCAAAGTGCTGAAAATAAAGATTTCAATGTTTAACAACACATCAACATAAACTTTCATCATCATAGGCAGTCCCTCGAAATCAAGGAAGACTTGCTTTCACTCTAAAAGTGAGTTCTTAGGTGGCTGTACAGTCCAATGCGGGAATTACAGTCTCTGTCACAGGTGGGGTAGACAAGTGGTTGAAGGAAAGGGTGGGTGGGGAGCCTGGTTTGCCGCACGCTCCTTCCACTGTCTGCGTTTGATTTCTGTATGCTCTCGGCGACGAGACTCGAGGTGCTCAGCGCCCTCCCAGATGCTCTTCCTCCATTTTGGACGGTCTTGAACCAGGAATTCCCAGGTGGGGATGTTGCACTTTATCAAGGAGGCTTTGAGGGTGTCCTTGAAACATTTCCTCTGCCCACCTGGGGCTCGCTTGCCGTGTAGGAGTTCTGAGTAGAGCACTTGCTTTGGGAGTCTAGTATCGGGAATGCAGACGGTATGGCCCACCCAGCGGAGCTGGTCGAGTGTGGTCAGTGCTTTGATTCTGGGGATGTTGGCCTGACCAAGAACACTGTCGATGCGCCTATCCTCCCAGTGGATTTGCAGAATCTTGCAATAAACTTTACATGACATTGGCTAAAGGACCCAATTGTCTACCCTTGTGTGTTGTTAGTTGGATGATGCTGATGATGATGGATGATTGGACAAGGATGAGAGTGTGAGGGGTGGCTAATGAGATGGGGAAATGATATTGTAGAGAGAGTGATGGGTGGAGGTGCAAGGTAAGTTGGTGTCAGTATGGATGGGCAGGGGTAAGGTAGTGAAGGCAGAGTGATGGGATGGGGATGTGATGAGTGGCACAGCAGGATGAGGTTGAGTGTGGCTTTGTAGTAACATTTTGAGATCTACTGAGATCATTGGAAGGCTTATGCCACTGCAGTCAGCTCCTCCTGACGACATCCCTGCTTGTGCCCTCCTGTGCAATATGCAACCAGGCTGCATTGGTGTCCTGGGGAGGTCTTCCGCCCATTGGAAGGGAAGAGGATCTCCCTGTATTCTGTGACTCCCTCCACGAGCATCTGAAGGGAGTGATGGGAGAGCCTGGGTGTGGCCGTGCACCTCTGTACAGTGGTTCTCAGTGTTTGCAGCAGCTCAATGCTGTAGAGAACATAAAGGTAGACTGTGTGTGGAGGTGGAAGTTGTGGGTATGCTTCTTAATAAATACTTTGTGTTCTTTTTTCGCAAAAGAGAGAGGTAATGCAGACATTGCTATCAGGAGGAGTGTGAAATATTAGATTAAATAAACATAGTAAGAGAGGAAGTATAAAGGGGTTTAGCAACTTTGAAAGTGGATAAATCCCCAAGCCCGGATGAAATGTAACCCAGGCTGTTAAGAGAAGCAAAAAAGGAAATAGCACAGGCTCTGTCCATCATTTTCCAATCCTCTCTGGCTATAGGTGTGGTACTGGAGGGCTGCTAATGTGGTATCTTTGTTTAAAAAGGGAGAAAGGGATAGACTGAGCAATTACAGGCCAGTCAGCTTAACCTTGGTGCTGGGAAAATTATTGGAAAAAATTCTGAGGGACAGGATAAATCTTCATTTGGAAAGACACAGGACAGTCAGCGTGGATTTGTTAAGGGAAGGTCGTGTCTGACTAACTTGATTGAATTTTTTGAGGAGGTAACAAGGAGGGTCGCGAGGGTAGTGCGTTTGATGAAGTGTATATGGATTTTAGCAAGGCTCTTGATAAGGTGCCATATGGCAGACTGGTCACCAAAGTAAAAGCCCATGAGATCCAGGGTAAAGTGACAAGTTGGAACCGAAATTGGCTCAGAAGCAGGAAGCAAAGGGTAATGATTGATGGGTGTTTTAGTGACTGGAAGGCTAATTCCAGTGGGGTTCTGCAGGGCTCAGCACCAGGTCCCTTGCTTTTTGTGGTATATATCTGTTATGTCTTTAGATGCTTTGATAATGACTCCACAAGACAATGTATTGTACTTGAACTGTAGTGACCTTAGTCCATTTACTGTAACTCCAGAGTGAGGATCACACATGGTGGCCTGCCTTTTAAACTCGGCCAGGCACACCTGTACAGGTAACCTACAAGTCTCTCACTGCAGTGCCCTCTGGTGGCACACCTTAGTGACCAGACAGCTGGTGTACAAGTTTCCCATAGTAGTGTCCTCTGGTGCCACATCATATGTAGCAGTACAAGCAGTAAACATGTAGGTTACATGACAACATCAGTGATTTAGATTTGAATGTAGGGGGTATAATTAAGAAGTTTCTAGATGATATTAAAATAGGCTGTGCAGTTAATAATGCAGAAGAAGAAGAAGAAAGCTGTAGACTGCAGGAAGATATCAATGAACTGGTCAGCTGGGCAGAATAGTGGCAAATGAAATTCAATCCAGATAAGTATGAACATTTGGGGAGGGCTAACGAGACACGGGAATACACATTATGTGTAGGACATTGAGAAGTGCAGGGGAATAAGGAGACCTTGGCATGCAGGTCCACAGATCCCTGAAGGTAGCAGGCCAGGTAGATAAGGTGGTTAAGAAGGCATACGGAATACTTGCCTTTATTAGCCGATGCATAGAATACAAGAACAGGGAGGTTATGCTTGAACTGCATAAAACACTAAGGGTATGTATCATACTAGTAAGGGTATGATTTGGTGGCCATTACAGAAACATGGTTGCAGGGTGGCCAAGACTGGGAATTAAACATACAGGAGTATCTGACAATTCGGAAGGATAGACAAGAAGGGAAAGGAGGTGGGGTAGCTCTGTTAATAAAGGATGATATCAGGGCAGTTGTGAGAGATGATATTGGCTCTAATGAACAAAATGTTGAATCATTGTGGGTGGAGATTAGAGATAGTAAGGGGAAAAAGTCACTGGTGGGCGTAGTTTATAGGACCCAAATAATAACTTCACGGTGGGGCGGACAATAATCAAGGGAATAATGGAGGCATGTGAAAAAGGAACGGCAGTAATCATGGGGGATTTTAACCTACATATCGATTGGTCAAATCAAATTGCACGGGGTAGCCTGGAGGAGGAATTCATAGAATACATACTGTTCTAAGAAACAATCCCGTATGTTACAGAACCTACAAGGGAGCAAGCTATCTTAGATCTGGTCCTGTGTAATGAGACAGGAATAATAAACGATCTCCTAGTAAAAGATCCTCTCGGAATGAGTGATCACAGTATGGTTGAATTTGTAATACAGATTGAGGGTGAGGAAGTAGTGTCTCAAACGAGCGTACTATGCTTAAACAAAGGGGATTACAGTGGGATGAGGACAGAGTTAGCTAAAGTAGACTGGGAACACAGACTAAACGGTGGCACAATTGAGAAACAGTGGAGGACTTTTAAGGAGCTCTTTCATAGTGCTCAACAAAAATATATTCCAGAGAAAAAGAAGGGCGGTGAGAGAAGGGATAACCAGCCGTGGATAACCAAGGAAATAAAGGAGAGTATCAAATTAAAAACCAATGCGTATAAGGTGGCCAAGGTTAGTGGGAAACTAGAAGATTGGGAAAATGTTAAACGACTGCAAAGAATGACTAAGGAAGCAATAAAGAAAGGAAAGATAGATTACGAAAGTAAACTTGCGCAAAACATAAAAACAGATAGTAAAAGCTTTTACCGATATATAAAACGGAAGAGAGTGACTAAAGTAAATGTTGGTCCCTTAGAAGATGAGAAGGGGGATTTAATAATGGGAAATGTGGAAATGGCTGAGACCTTAAACAATTATTTTGCTTCGGTCTTCACAGTGGAAGACACAAAAACCATGCCAAAAATTGCTGGTCACGGGAATGTGGGAAGGGAGGACCTTGAGATAATCACTCACTAGGGAGGTAGTGCTGGACAGGCTAATGGGACTCAAGGTAGACAAGTCCCCTGGTCCTGATGAAATGCATCCCAGGGTATTAAAAGAGATGGCGGAAGTTATAGCAGATGCATTCGTTATAATCTACCAAAATTCTCTGGACTCTGGTGAGGTACCAGCGGATTGGAAAGCAACTAATTTAACGCCTCTGTTTAAAAAAGGGGGCAGACAAAAGGCAGGTAATTATAGGCCGGTTAGTTTAACATCTGTAGTGGGGAAAATGCTTGAATCTATCATTAAGGAAGAAATAGCGGGACATCTAGATAGGAACAGTGCAATCAAGCAGACGCAACATGGATTCATGAAGGGGAAATCATGTTTAACTAATTTACTGGAATTCTTTTGAAGATATAACGAGCATGGTGGATAGAGGTGTACCGATGGATGTGGTGTATTTAGATTTCCAAAAGGCATTCGATAAGGTTACTGCAGAAGATAAAGGTACGCGAAGTCAGAGGAAATGTATTAGCATGGATAGAGAATTGGCTGGCTAACAGAAAGCAGAGAGTCGGGATAAATGGGTCCTTTTCGGGTTGGAAATTGGTGGTTAGTGGTGTGCCACAGGGATCGGTGCTGGGACCACAACTGTTTACAATATACATAGATGACCTGGAAGAGGGGACGGAGTGTAGTGTAACAAAATTTGCAGATGACACAAAGTTTAGTGGGAAAGCGGGTTGTGTAGAGGACACAGAGAGGCTGCAAAGAGATTTAGAAAGGTTAAGCGAATGGGCTAAGGTTTGGCAGATGGAATTCAATGTTGGAAAATGTGAGGTCATCCACCTTGGGGAAAAAAATACAGTAAAAGGGAATATTATTTGAATGGGGAGAAATTACAACATGCTGCGGTGCAGAGGGACCTGGGGGTCCTTGTGCATGAATCGCAAAAAGTTAGGTTGCAGGTGCAGCAGGTAATCAGGAAGGCGAATGGAATGTTGGCCTTCATTGCGAGAGGGATGGAGTACAAAAGCAGAGAGGTCCTGTTGCAACTGTACAGGGTATTGGTGAGGCCGCACCTGGAGTACTGCGTGCAGTTTTGGTCACCTTACTTAAGGAAGGATATACTAGCTTTGGAGGGGGTACAGAGACGATTCACTGGGCTGATTCCGGAGATGAGGGGGTTACCTTATGATGATAGATTGAATAGACTGGGTCTTTACTCGTTGGAGTTCAGAAGGATGAGGGGTGATCTTATAGAAACATTTAAAATAATGAAAGGGATAGACAAGATAGAGGCAGAGAGGTTGTTTCCACTGGTTGGGGAGACTAGAACTAGGGGGCACAGCCTCAAAATACGGGGAAGCCAATTTAAAACTGAGTTGAGAAGGAATTTCTTCTCCCAGAGGGTTGTGAATCTGTGGAATTCTCTGCCCAAGGAAGCAGTTGAGGCTAGCTCATTGAATGTATTCAAATCACAGATAGATAGATTTTTAATCAATAAGGGAATTAAGGGTTATGGGGAGCGGGCGGGTAAGTGGAGCTGAGTCCACGGCCAGATCAGCCATGATCTTGTTGAATGGCGGAGCAGGCTCGAGGGGCTAGATGGCCTACTCCTGTTCCTAATTCTTATGTTCTATGTAAGGCCACATCTTAGAGTATTACATGCAATTCTGGTCAGCACATTACAGGGAAGATGTGATTGCACTAGAGAGAGTACAGAGGAGATTTACAAGGATGTTGCCTGGACTGGAGAATTTTAGCTGTGACGAAAGATTAGATAGGCTGGATTTGTTTTCTTTGGAACAGAAGAGACTGAGGAAGACTTTACTGAGGTGTATAAAATTATGAGGGGCCTAGATAGAATGGATAGGAAGGACCTATATCCCTTAACAGAAGGGTCAATAACCAGGGGGCACAGATTTAAAGTAATTGGTAGGAGGTTTAGAGGGGATTTGAGGGAGAATTTCTTCACCCAGAAGGTGATGGGGGCCTGGAACTTGCTTCCTGAAAGGGTGGTAGAGGCAGGAATCTTCACCACATTTAAAAATATTTGGATGTGCACTTGAAGTGCCGTAACCTACAGGGCTACAGACCAACTGGAAAGTGGGATTAGGCTGGATAGCTCTTTTTTTGCCGGCATGGACATGATGGGCCGAAATGGCCTCCTTCCGTGCTGTAAATTTCTATGGTTCCATGACAGAAGAACGGTGAAAATGAACGTGCGCATGGTCCCTTTAAGGAAACTGGCTGATATGTCATCAGATGACCTCATCAGACCGGCTTCCTGTTAATTGGCTGGGAACCCCGCAGGGCGGGCTTAACGAGCCCAATATAGGGAAGATTAGATACAGAGGGCGGGATGGAGTCGGGAGCGGCTTTCCCACACGCCACCAATGCCGACCGGTGGCGAAATCGCGGGTATTATTTCTAATCCTCCTCCCTGGCCTGAGGACCAAAAAGGATTTGCACCCAGCAGATAGAGGAAACTTTGCTCCTATCAATGTGGGCAGGGGGCGAGAGATGATAGACAAGAGTCTTGTCCACTGTCCTATCCAATCTTCCCATGTCCATTTGCAGGAAGGAAAATAATATAAAATCAGATATGTTGAAGATTATGTTACTTTAGTGTGATTTAGGGTTTTGATTACAGTTACATTTTATATTGCTGCTATTGATGACTTTTATTGAGAAAAAAGTATTTTTATTTCCTGAAATGTTTCTATAGCTTGTTTCTCGCGCCCCCCCCCCCCCCCACCAGAGTTTTAAATGTTATCCAATATTGTAAGTTGCTTTCTGTAGATAGAAAATAGTCAGAAATCATCAATTTTCTCTGATTTTTCACTCTTGGTTGTTGTCTAGAAGAAGCCTTGCTGCAGGCCATGTGATTGACTTGGTAAATGCAGAGACCCATGTTGTGGCAATGAACAGGAAATGAACTATGTATCACTCACTATGTAGGAAGAATGGAAGAAAAATGTACACTGGAGTATTCAGATATGACTCACTTATACTTCCAACTTCAAGGCACTGTCAACAGGCTGCAGTGCAGGGTAATCTAGCAACAAGGTCACATTCTGTATCTGCAGATCGAATGGAACCAAATTACTCAGCTGCAGACACTGAAAAAACATGGGTGGAGGCTAGTCAGGCTGGAACAGCATTTTTAATACTAATCTCTCAACACGTCTAATATTGATACTTGCTAATTACAGAACAAGATAGAGTGTTAACATTTTTGGTTTAAAAAAAACACTTCTTGTTTATCTGTGATCTTGATTTAAATTTGATTATAACTGCTGCCCTGTGGTGTTTAATAAAAAATCTTACACTGGGAAACATGTTGGTGCTTTTACAGAAAAGGTGCATTAACACTGGGGAGGATCTCTCCATCCTCTTGGTCATGTTTAGATCTTTCGCACCAGTTATGATGGACTGTAATGGTGCAGTGGAGTGTGACAATGTGGTGTCCTCAGATTTGTTGGAAACGTTCTGTGATCAGTGGACACCATCATGGATTGAGTACAACATCCATCCAAATTAAATGGTTGTTGAGTGAGTCACATGGTTTTTAATTTTAGTTTGGATATGCAGCCTGCTTTTTAAGGGATTGTTTGAGTAGTATTGAACATTGACACTGTACAAAAAAGGTACTTGCTTGAAGTTAGGAGTCATTGTACTCATTATATTGTAGGGAATATTACAATGAAAAGTCCTATATCAGCACATGAAAACTTTATTAGTTCATCAGAATCAATTTGTTTAGATGATTTTCTAATTGAGGCACGACAATGGGACTTCTGAAGGATGTGATTGAAAGCTTTCCAATACAGGTATAAGAAAATGTCTCTGACAATCCCAAATAGCAAGATCCATGGCTGTGAGAACAGAATGTTAGTACCTCAGACATCTTCCTATCATATATGCTGGGGCCGTAACTTGCGGCCCCTATAGGCACGTATGAGGTGCGCACACACCTGTAGGGCCCGCGCAGATTCCGGGTTTAGGCATCCAACGCTTCCCTGGGGAAAGGGCCTCACGGGTGCAGAGTTGGGCTATTTGCCCAACTTCTGCCCAGCGAATGCCTGTGAAATTCTTATGCCTGGTAAAAGCGGCTTTTACCAGCGTGAGAGTGTTTTAAAAAAAAAAAAATTAAAATATTTTTTTCCCTTCACTTAAACATTAAAGAACACTTATAATAAGGTAAGGTTATTTATTTAGCCCCTTTTAAAACATTTAAATTTATTTTTCAAAAAATTAAATTTTTGTATTAAGTGATTCATTATATTGTATTTTTATTAATATAAAATATGTAACGTTTGTTTTTTATTTATTTGTTATGTTAAATATACTTTTTATGTGATCCCCATTCATGCTTTTGGGAATTCCGTACATATGGAATCCCCATAAGCATGAATGGGGATCCCCTTTGCTTGGTTGGGCTGGCCCATGTATCCCAGGGGCGCTTGTGAACCGCCTGTGCCTCTTGGGTACATGGGACTTTATGCAGGCCTGCGCATAAAGGTCCAGGAGTGCAAGTCTCCGTGGATCCTGAGGCAGATGGTAAGTACGTAGATTTTTTGATGGTCGGAGGTATCGTCCGCGGGAAGCCTCCAACCACAAATTCTGTCCCATTATATATATTTTTAATGAAACAAGGGTAACCATGATATCCTGTAACTTTCTTGATTGCTGTAGGAAATCAGGGAGCAATGTCCCAGAGTTTTTCATAAAATTAGCCATTTTTCTCTCTTTTTGTTCTTTTTTCCCACACTTCCCTTTTTGGGAGGGTGGTGCACGAGCTTGTACCATCTGTATAATGGAGTGAGCATTGATGGGCTTGATGTACAATAGTGATGCTTGTGTTGCCTGATCAATTTCAGCAGATCACGATTCTCTACTGCATAGTTTGATCAGCATCGTTCTGATATCAGAGCAGCAAATACTGTTCTAGACAGTGTTGTGGGCAGAGCCATTGGAGATGGAATCACATTCAGTAATGTAATGGACATAGTGTGGGTGCTGCAGGCTATTAGCACTTTGAATAAACAGTGTTCCTTGTGCTCTCAATCAGAAATTGTAAGTGTGGGTGCTTCTACTACACTGTATAGCAAGGGCTCACAAGCAACACATTGGTGATACATTATTAGTCATCCACCTTAAAATCACCAACTGCTGCCTTATGAATAGAAATGATGACCAGATATGGTCTGTCAAGTTCCTCTGCGTGTTAGAAGTGATCAGTTATCATTTAAGTTATCTAGTTCTTAGTGTGAGCTGCTGTGCTGGTATTGATGCAATAATCAAATGACCTGAATTACAGGAACTTCTGTCTGTACCAGGTGTACCTGTAATGGACATTGGCAGTGAAATATATTTTGTCAAGGGATGTTGGTGCTAATTCCATGGCACAGAATGAGATTACTTCCTGCAGTGAAAAATAAACCTTCTAATTTGAAATTCCCAAGTATGTTTATTGCTTAAAGAAATGAGTATTGGCCACCTACGTGACACTCACATATTTTACAGCTTGTGATTTCTGCGTGAAGGAACTCCCCTCAGGACAAGGACCACTTTGCAATGTGCTCGGTTTATTAAGTTGGAGTGATCTGTGTCAATGCCAGCTAGTCTTCTGGTCATTTTCATATTGCTGTTTGTGGGAGCTTGGGTTATGGAGAGTAAAGGGTTATGGGGAGCGAGTAGGGAAGTGGAGCCGAGTCCATGATCAGATCAGCCATGATCTTATTGAATGGCGGAGCAGGCTCGAGGGACCAAATGGCTTACTCCTGCTCCTATTTCTTATGTGTGCAAATTGGCTACTGCATCTCCTACATTACAACAGTGGCTACACTTCAAAAAGTACTTCATTGGGTGTAAAGTGCTTTGGGATGTCTGGTGGTTGTGAAAGGTGCTATATTAATGCAAGTCTGTCTGTCTGTCTTTCTTAAATCTATTAATTTTTGATCACGGTCCAGAAACATTAGTAATAATGGCCCCAAGTTTCCACATGATTTGCTCCTGATTTTTAGGAGCAACTGGTGTAGAACGGAGTATCTTAGAAATCGGAATTCTCGTCATTTAGTTTGCTCCAGTTCTAGTCCGTTAGAACAGTTTCACTTTGGAACAGAATTTTTTTTTCAAAAGGGGGCGTGTCCGGCCACTTACGCCTGTTTTCAAAGTTTCGTGAGTGAAAACTTACTCCAAACTAACTTAGAATGGAGTAAGTGAAGATTTTTGTACGCTTGAAAAAACCTTGTCCGCACTTTAGAAAATCAGGCGTAGGTTACAAATCAGGCGTAGGGAATGGGGGAGGGGTATTTAAAGGGAAGTTTACAAACATTAAACACTTCAGTTTTACAAATAGAGCCATCATCAATAATAAATGATAAATACATCAATAAATCAACCAATAAATCGATCAAAAAAAATTAATAAGAAATATATTTTTTTAAAAGAAATCAATAAATAAAACATTTTCTACTTACCGACTGCAGCACCGGGAGCCCTCCAACAGCGTGCTGGGACGGTCCCCCCAGTGTGTCTCTGTCAGTGTCTCTATCTCTCTGTCTGTCTGTGTGTGTGTCTCTCATTCTCTGTCTGTCAGTGTCTGTGTTTCTGACAGCGAGGGGAGGGAGAGAGGGGGGGAGCACAGGGGGAAGGGAGCACAGGGGGATGGGGGAGGGGGGGGAAGGAGATTGGGGGGGTGGAGGGGAAGGAGATTGGGGTGGGGGGGAAGGAGATTGGGGTGGGGGGGAAGGAGATTGGGGGAGGGGGGGGAAGGAGATTGGGGGAGGGGGGGGAAGGAGATTGGGGGGGTGGAGGGGAAGGAGATTGGGGTGGGGGGGAAGGAGATTGGGGGGGTGGAGGGGAAGGAGATTGGGGGAGGGGGGGGAAGGAGATTGGGGGGGTGGAGGGGAAGGAGATTGGGGTGGGGGGGAAGGAGATTGGCGGGGTGGGGGGGGAAGGAGAGGGGGGAGGGAGGCTGAACGGGCCGGGCGCGAGACTTCGGGCAGGGCCCGTCCCCAGCACCAGATTTACAGGTAGGTGGCGTTGGGTCGGGTCGGGGGGGTGGTGGGAGGGAGGTCGGTTCGGTTCGGGTCGGGGGGAGGGAGGGAGAGGGAGGTCAGGTCGAGGGGAGCGGGTGTCGAGTCCGGTCCGGGGGCGGGGGGGGGGGGATGGGGAGCGGGTGTCGGGTCCGGTCCGGGGGGGGATGGTGGATGGGGAGCGGGTGTCGGGTCGTGTCCGTGAGCAACCCGGGCCGCCATTTTATTTTGTCAGCCGACTCTTCGGTCAGCCCGACAATGCGGCACTTGCCTCGATGGGGCCACCATCATGCAGCCCGACACTCCCTTTTGGGTGCCGAGCTGTTGGCCCGGTTGAGCGCAGTGGCAGCCAACAAGGGCCTGCAGAGTGCACAGCGGCCCTCCCCTTTAACAGATGGGGAGGGGCGTTGTAACGCATCAGCGCTATGCAGAACTTCCAAATGGTGCTGACCTGAACTCAGTGCTGCCCTGATGCCACAAGAGCTCTCCTCCAACAAGGTTATAAAGGGCCCAAGTTTCGAGCCGCGCCTAGAACGGCGCAGTCCCGACCTGGACGCCCGTTTTTCGTGCCACAAAGTGCGCCTAAAAAAAAACCTCCGTATTCTCCACCTCCCTGCAGGTCCTCTGGCCCTCGGCACGGCGCAGCAGGAGCTGTAGGGGGCGGAGCCAGGTCCCTGCACTGAAAACAGTGCCGGGACCTCTGCACATGCGCGCTACAGTGGGCACGCAAGTGCAGTAGCTCCAGGCGCCCGAAACTGTGTGGGAGGGGCTGAAGCACGCAGCCCCTAGCCCTGGTCGAATGGCCTCACTGGGGCTGCGTGAATAAGGCTCCTCCCACGGCCAGCTCCTGCTTCCTCCCGACCCGACTCGACTCCCGCTTCCCCCCCACCCCACGGGGTGCTGACATCCACCCCTGGGTGGATGTCAGCACCCCGTGCCAACCTCGTGGGGTTGGCGCACTCGCCGATGACGTCATCGCCTGTTGGATGCCGGCCAGGGGCGCAAACTGCGGAGAACGGTGCTACCGGTAAATTACCCCCAAAATCTCGAGTACTTTTGCCCGAGGCGCTACTGCCGCCCGCCCCCGGGCGGAAAGACCATTGCGACCCGGTAGCACCCACCGGAGGCATTGACGAGGTGCAAGAAAGGGCTAATTTTGGCCCCTTTAAATCTTAAATTTTGTTCTGAATATTTTAACTTTGTTTTTTCCTCATCTTTATATCCCTCCATTGTTCAGCTGCACTTTAGCTCTATTGGCCACTGCAGAAGTTTACATCTTCTCTTGTGTATTTATGTTCTGATGACTGTTTACAAAATATAAAGACATCGAGGATGTGCAGATTGAGTGCAGTTTTTCAGTCACCATGCTATCCTCCGTTTCCCAGTAAGGGATCAGATACTGAAAGAACCAAAGCACTGTTTTTCGTGGAATTAAGTAATGAATTTTCAGACTGACTATTCTTGCAAGCTGCAGTAATGTTGGTGCAATGAGCTGAATGGGGAGACAATTCTCAGTGTACCGTGTACGTCCTATATGCCATGCACAGGCATCTTCCACCCTTCAGGATGTAGTTCAGGACCTGGAATATTAGGTCCTTCATTCAAACACCTGTGAACTCATCCTTTTGTGGCATGGAAGCAAGTCATCCTCGTATCGAGGGACTGCCTATGATGATGATGATATGTAATTTAATGTTTCACTTTCTTGCCACCCCTTTCTGCTGAAGGTGTTGATTCATCACTGAGGTACAGTTTCACGGATTACATGTATCGTTGCTTACGTTCCCCAAGGGGCGGTTTCTCATGTATGAGCCTCGACAATGGCTGTCAGGAGGCCCTTCGACTGTTGAGAGCCAGACTCTGTCCTCACCAGATATTTACACGTGCACATTGTGAGGTGGTCATCAGGAACAGGAACCCATGTTGATTTTTGCTTACCTATCCCAAGACACTGAGGCCAATATTAATGCATGTATTGCTGTCCTGGCTGAAATGAGCCTATTCCAAACAGGCCAGAGATTGAGCCTGAGGCTTTCCTGGTCAGTATGGTTCAGCTATTTGCTGAATAAACCCACTGAAAATGGGGGGAATCTTGGTGTTAAATCTAAATGACTGTTTGTTTATTAGGACCTTTTTTCCTGTGGGAAGAAAAAATAAACAATACGGAGATTTCCTCTCGACATTGCACACAGGCTTTCTGGCAGGCCTGCCAATGCACCAAGCATTTCATGCCTGCGCTACCCTTTCCCCCAGCCCTGGCTGCAGGTCACTCGTGCCCGCTCTCTCACCACATGCAGATCCCATGTCTAAGCTGTACTCCGAGTGTCAGTATCTGAGCTGGTGGCTGCGAGTGAGAAGGAGGATTAGGTATGAGGATACTGTCATCTTCGATTGTTTCAGCCTCGCTGCTGGCCACGGGCTCAGCGATAGCCACTCCAGTAATCTCCAGCGCAGTCTTCTCTATGGGGGTTAGGTCGTGCAGGTGGCCTGTCCTTCTCTGGGTAGCCCCTGCTGCATCTGGCTATGCGCCGCCTTGTCCTGCAACAGAGAGGGAAATGTGTCCGTGAATGTGGTGCAATGTGTTTGGGTGATGGGCCTGTCATAGTTGAATAACTGACAGTGTATGCAAGTTGTGGAATGTGGGTGTGAGGCTTGCAGCAGTGCTAAGTGAGGGTGAGGTGAGGCGATGAATGCTAGGTATGTCTTTGATAGAGATTGTTTGTAGGTAAGTGATGGGGGTGTGGTGCATGGTACAGAAAATAATCAAAAAGGCTAATGGAATGCTGGCCTTTATATCCAGAGGACGAGACTACAAGCTGCAGCTGTACAAAACCCTGGTTAGGCCACACCTGGAATACCGTGAGCAGTTCTGGGCACCACATCTCCGGAAGGATATATTGGCCTTGGAGGGAGTGCAGTGCAGGTTTACCAGAATGATACCCAGACTTCAAGGATTAAGTTACGAGAAGAGATTACACAAATTAGGGCTGTATTCCCTGGAAGTTAGAAGGTTAAGGGGTGATCTGAACAAAGTTTTCAAGATATTAACAGGAACAGATAGGGTAGATTGCGAGAAACTATTTCTGCTAGTTGGGGATTCTAGGATTAGGGGCCATAGTTTTAAAAATTAGAGCCAGACCTTTCTGGAGAGAAATTCGAAAACACTTCTACACACAAAGGATGGTAGAAGTTTGGAACTCTCTTCCGCTGACGGCAATTGATGCTAGATGAATTGTTAGTTTTAAATCGTAGATTGATAGTTTTTTGTTAACTAAAGGTATTAAGGATATGTGCCAAAGGCGGGTATATGGAGTTCGATCGCAGATCAGTCATGATCTCATTGAATGGTGGAACAGGCTCAGGGGGCTGAATGACCTACTCTTGTTCCTATGTTCATTGAGCAGTTTGTGAGGCCAGTGATGCAGTTGGTGGGATATGCATTTGAAGATGAAGTCACTGACCTTGACCACTCGTGTGAGGTCATTGAACTTTTTGCAGCACTGCATTCAGGTCCTCGGGGCTTGACTTCTGGCATTGACTGCTACCTGCTGCCACTGCCATCTGCATTTGAGCCACCACGCCAAACCAGAGGATGGCTGCTGGGAGACTAGGGCGATCGATTAACAACATGGCTCATGACTCTGGTGTGCAACCCACATACACGGGTCTAGAGGGCTTTCTGGACTCCTGTGAATAGAGGATCTCTGTCCTCCTGTCCACCTCCTCCACCAAGGCCTCCAGTACAGAATCTGAGAACCTTGGAGCATGCCCTCTCCCCTGTTGTGCCATAATTCACTGTTGTCTTCCCCAGCCGCTTTCAGCACTTGCTCCAGCCAGAATGCATCTCCCCTTTAAGAGGTGCAGGCTGGCTTTAAGTGGTGCTGGCCCCGCACGAACTTGGGCCCCCTGCTGAGCCGCTCATCCACTGAACAGCATGTTTAGCACTTTCTCAAACCCTGCAATCATGCAAATTACCAGGCAACACAAAGTTTGTGTGCTGCCTGCATTGGACTCAACGGGCGCGGACTAATTGCGATACCCGTGCCAGTTTTCGGGGGCTATCAAATTTAGCCCCATTCGCTTGCTGTAAATCTCTTACTGGCCAGTATTGTCACTATTTGGTACATCTAACCACTGAACACTATTCAAAGTTGCTTTTGATTCGTATGGCAGAGGAAGTTTGATTGTAGTGATACCCTAGATATACATCCAGCTCTTAAACATCGTTTTTTAAAGTTGACAGGTTATTAAGTGACCTCAAACTATTAGTTTCCATGGAAACTATGTGTGAAGATAAACAATAATCTGTCACTTTCAATAACTCACAACTTCAGGCTTTTTGAGAATTTTCCTACATAACTTCCTCCCAAGAGAATATTTTGCTTTTGAAATAGGCCACGTTGGGGGTCTGCCTGTATGTCCCGGTATCTGTGAAAACAAAATGGAAGGAACAACAACAGGCTTGCATGTTTATGGCCTCAGGACATCCCAAAATGCTTCACAATGAATGAAGCACTTTTGAAGTGTATGGGGAAATATGACAGTCAATTGGCACAGATCAAGAGCTCAAACAGCAATGAGAGAAATGATTAGTTGAATGGTTTTAGTATTGCTGGTTCAGGATTAACTGTTGGCCAGGACACCTGGGTAACTCCCTGTTCTCTCGTTCCCTCACTGCAGTGGTGTAGCTCGGAACGGAGATTTGGGTGGGTCCCAACTTATGGTGGACAGGCGGTGGCCAAAGGTTCTGACATCAAAGTGAATCATTTTATATTCCCAGTGATTTAAAACAATTAAAATCCTGAGTATATTAAATTACATCCCCGGGGATCCATTTTCTTTGTTTTGAGTGGACAAAAAATAGATTCCACATAAATCTGCAGCAAACATAATTAAAGAAGCCAAGCAGGCAGCATCATCAAACCAGCAGGAATAAAGTCATTTCATTTTTAACCAATTAGTAACTTAAATGAAAGTCAGTAAATAACTTAGTTTGCCCATGTACAATTAAAATAAACTGTAGGTTTATAATAAATCAAACTCCTTTACATGATCCATTTAGGCTTTGGGGCAAGTCCAAGCGAAGGTGCTGTGAAACCATTGACATCTGAGTCATAGAATCATACAAGTTTACAGCACGGAAGGAGGCCATTTCAGCCCATCATGTCCATGCCGGCCATCAAGATGCTATCCATCCTAATCCCACTTTCCAGCTCTAGGTCCATCTCTGTGTCTCTTCATTACATTCTCCAAAGGCCCATTTGAAGTATCCTTTGCTGCCTCCTCATGAGCAGTCACCAAAAGCTGCCCCATCCTCTCACTGACCTACCTACTCACTAGGGTTAATCTCAAGAGCCTCCTTCCCATCTCAGTCACACCACCCACTAGCGGATCAGCAATCACTATCTCTCTCCGTATTTCCCTCCGGAATGTCTAGAAACTCACGAAAGAGGCCCTTGCCATACACAACCTTTATTAGAGATGATTGTATTGACCTCCTGGCTTTGATTGAAATTTGACCTATAGGTGGTGACACATTCACCCTTAATGACCCTCCTCTCCTGGCTATGCTTTCAAGTGCCTGCCCCACCCAAACCGCTGCAGTGGTGGTGTGGCCCTTGGCACTAAGTCACAACATGTTCCTGTCCTCTCACTCCACTATAACCTACTCCTTCCAGCACCTCATCCTTTCCCATCTTTCTGGCAGCTGGGCGGGAAGCCCGTCAGTCAAATGGAAATGAGGCCCAGGAGTTCAAATGCCCGAGGTCTCACATTGGCACAACCATGTGAACTTGATACTCGCCTCACCTCCCATTCCCACCCTCCTACTTGTTACAGGAGTTATGTTGGAGTTGGCAGGAGGAAGTTATGAGTCAGGTGTTCCAGAGATCGGTGTTAGGGTATTAATTTACATTAACAACTTGGATTCAGAAGCTGTTCAAACTGATCCAATTTGCAGATGGCACCAAACTAAGAGGGGCAGTTGAATCTGAAGAAGCAGCTTAGGAACTACAAAATGAGTCTGACAAAATATATAAATGTGGAACAGTGGCAGGTGAAATTTAATATGATCATGTAAGGAGAAAAAAATAGGTGATATTAGTATTTGATAAAAATTATTGATCCAGTTGAGAATGAAGTTGAACAAGTTTAGCAGACTCAGCACTCAACATGTCCAACTACTATGCAGCAGCGATCAACAAAGCAAATGGATGCTGGACTATCTAACCAAAACTGTAGATGACACGTTGGGGAAGTCATACTCAAACAATATAGTGCTATGGCCATAGCACGCTTTGTGCACTGAGCCCAGTTCTAGTCAAAGCAACCATTCAGACCTAGCCAGAGGTAGTTCTCAGATGTGCCATACAACTGATCCCTAGTGTGAGAGGACTGAATTATGAGAGAATACAGGTGAAACTCCAGATTTTCAGAGGTATATCATTTAATAAACAGTATTTAAAAAAAAAAGATCCAGAATATTATTAAAACTGAAAGGGACACAGATCAGACGAGTAAAAGGCAAATTGAGCATTGATGACGGTAAATTCTCCTTCAGACAAAGGGAGATCTACATGTGGAATGGATGTCTCAGTAGGATAAGAATAACTAAACATTAGAATTATTTAAGAAGCAGTTGGATGCCATGATAGGCATACTTCTGGAGTTAGAAGCTAAGATGTGCTATATAGCTGCTTTTATCAATATCTATCCTGGGATCTTGAATCTACAAAGTTGAAAAGCAGTGGTGTTCTCCACTTCATTAAATGAGGTGCACTGCAGCTCCTTAAGGTGGGCTCTCATTTCAGTGCCACATAAAATAATTGAAATTACAAGAGGTATTTGAAGAATTTAAAAAATCTGATCCCAGGTTTTCAGCTAAAGAAGATACAGACGCGCTCTATTTTTCATCCCATCAAAGACTGTTTGTTTTTGGATTTTAAATCTGTTATGTTTGGAAAATGCTCTGATTGTAAACATTCTATTTTCTTTTTGTTTCCCAGGTCTACCTTACAGCAAGGTAGCACCTCCTCCCTGCTTTCTGCAGTCAGTGGCTGGAATTTCAAGGGGGTAAGTGCATGGTGACTTTGACTACACTTTTATCCTAGAGGCTGGATATATGGGGTGGGATACTAAATAAATGCAAGTCTTTACCACGTCTTTCAAAAATGTCTCAAAGTGTTCCACGTACAATGAATTCATTTGAAATATATTGACTGTAATGCAAACAAACATTGCAGCCATCTTTCACACAGCAAGATCCCACAATGAAATGAATGAGCAGTTAGTCTGGTTTTGGTGGTGTTGATTGAGAGAGGGACATGTTGTTAAGGACATTGCCCTTCAAATAGTACCACAGACTCTTTAACCTCCACCTGAAGCAATGGAACAGATAGATGGGACCATGGTTTAATATCTCATGTGGCACCCCAGATAGCACAATATTCCCTCAGTACTGCAATGGCCCAGATCAGCAGCATCCAAGTGTTCTCTCTGCAGATTGCTTAGATGTATACTGTCCAGTCACAAAGCCATGTATTAACTTTAAGTCCATGTTTCCATTCATTCGTCTATGTATTAAGTTGCGGATACTAACAGATCTTTGATATTTCGATTTAGGATTTATCAACCAGTGAGATAATAGCACTAAGAACAATATTTTTTAACAAACTTCCAGACCACTGGACAAACCAGAGAATAAGAAATATAAGCACAAATAGGACGTGGTTGTCTGGGCTTCGTGGCCAGATCGCCAGAGATCAGGGCTACGGGCAGTAGCTTTGGGACCACTGGCCTAAATCATGCTCTCCAGTCTTGGAGTGAGCCTTGAACCCACAGTCTTCTGACTTCGAGATGAATGCTACCAAATGAGCCAAGTGGACACATTCTACAAAATTGAAATGCAATGGCAAAAATATTTTCATATTGTTATATATCTCTATCCTCTTCCAAAGTTCCTCAATAGGAACAATCTGCAGAATCTGCACATAGACAACAATAATGCCCTGTTTCAGTGAGGTAACCTTGTGTTTCTATTTTCCGCTGCTCCATAATTTACAAGCCTACAACTGGAGTGACTATGTGAAGAATTTACTTCAATTTTATGTTAAAATAATGTTTCTCCACCAATGGATTTGTTGATAAATGCATCAACCCTATACGCTACTGAGTTATACAGACCAGGGAGGGTCCCAGCTCAGTCCTTAGTTTGTACTAAGCTAGCTGATATTAATTGGTACAACTGGTCTCCGCATTCATGAGTTACAGAGGGGAGAAATCAACCAGGATTCTGGCACCTGACTATAGAGTGACCCGTGCTGGAAAGTGGGCACTTGAACATCCAATGAGGCCAGATCTGCACTAGATGTACCTCTGAACAAGTGGACATCTTATAAGAAATTTTCCATAGATAGAGATTCATGAGGACATGATTGAACCCCCCCCCCAAGGTTGAATAGTCTACGAAACACATGAAAAATGACCACTCTGGTGAGGTACCAGAGGGCAATCAATATCCTGTAAGAGTCACTGCCTTCAGGAGAGGTGGGGAGAAAATTGGGACAAAGATAATGTAAAAAATTGTTCTCATTCCCTTTAGTAATTTTATACGGTGTAGTTTAATGTTTCTGCATTCTTCCAGAGGGATACAAAGGAGTGGGAACGAGCCGAGTTAATGCTTCTGTGTCAGTGTTGTGTTTTTAAGCTGCAGTTTCTCCCATTGCAATTATTTGCTTGCCATTTCAAAATGTCACTGGGATTCTAAATGAGTCATCCAGATATTTTTGTGAACTCCTGTCCAGTCAAACTGGATTTTATAATACAAAGAATTTTAAAAATGCAAGTGATTATATTGTGTTAGAAATAGAAATTCAGAAGTGAACGAGATTTATTTCACACATTCAAGGGAGAGTTTTATTTTACAAATGATACCTATAACTTACAAACATTTGGACTATTCCCCTGCTTTAAGAATAAATTCTCCCTGTTAATCATGAGCAATTGTTTGAAAGTCGTGGGTGAGAACTTTAATTTCTGATTGTTGGCCCTCCTCACCACCCGCCATCCCCCTGCCCCCCCACCCCAACAACCCCATCTCTCACCTCCGGCTAATGAGCAAGAAACCACATTAATTATATTTATGGGCAAGTTGAACAGGCAGCTCACCATTGGCCAGAAGAGATGGTGGCTCCTTCCCCCACTGTGCAGCTTTTAAACTTCCCTATTCATTAGACTGGTTAATGGCTTCACTTAAATCAAGTCTACAATAATAGGTTGCATACATTTAGCTGCACTATGAAACTGTGGAAAAATATGTTGAAAGGTTTGTACTTTCAATGTAACACTGCTGCCACAATCTGTGGCAAGAAGAATATTGTGACAGGTGCATTTTAACCTGCATTCTGGTCTGCCGATGCAGTTGCCTATCAATATCCTAACTTATCTGTGTTCACATGTGAAAAGAACTTCAGCGCAGTAAACCATTCTTCGTACTGGCGTTTGTTCTCGAAGGAAAGTCATTTTGTAACTACAGTTGCCAAGGAATTTGAATCCAACCCAGGGCTGTATGATATTCACCAGTGCAGCAGCAAGGAAATATAGATGCTGCTGGCACCACATGAAAGGGTCTTTGTCTGACCCCATCACCACACTGGTGCCCATGGATATCCTGTACTATTGCCAGAGAGGTTCTGAGGCATGCAGCTGTTCTTGTGCATCGTTAAATGGAGCTTGTGCCACATGTTGTGTTGCTAACTCATGTTGGAAGTGGAATCAAATTCTGTTCATGTCTTTGAAAAGTTGCTAGTTAATTCTAATTCATGACAATTAATTCATGAAAATGAGAGCAAGATAGTGAGTGTGACATGATCTATTTAAATATATCATTGATGCATGCGCTAGTAATGCATCTGGAGATCGCTCTGCTTTAGCTAAATCTAGGGGTACAAAGAGGCCAGGACCAGTGACTGGTCTGCTGTGGTACTACGGAGGGTATGCAGATATGTCATTCTGGAAAGCACCAGGTATCTCACAATTTAGGCTCAACCGTTCCAGCTTTGGAACTGCTGTTTTTTTATCTGAAGAAAACTCTCTTGTATATGAGCAAACTCCTTCCTACCCATTCTGTAAATTATCAGGGTCAATCTTCACCTTCTGTCCCTATTCATCCGTAATTTTTCAAGCACTCCCTCGTACTGTGCAGAATATAAACTACCATGGGCCAGCATTTCACTTCATTAATATCAGCCACTGTAGTTTTTTAAGAAATGCAGTTTTTTCGCATGAATTCTTCGCAGAATTCTTTTAGTCACAATCCCTTTAAAATAAGCAGAAACTCACAGCGAACTGTGGAGTCACTGTGCATAATGTGCCGCACATATGCTATTACTGTGAAGTTGACAGTTTTAAAGGCATCTTTACTGCAGAAGCTGCTTCATTCATGAATTTCATCTCTGCATGAGGAAAAGTTACACTCAAAAGACCTGAAAGTTGAAATGAAGAAAATGTTTAATGCTTTTACAGAAAGAAACGTATATAAAGGAAGAAGTGAGTTACCACTGTTATCTGATATGTGGGGTTGGCATACAGGCTCATCATTTGACTCATTTGTGGTTCACTCTCATCCCCACGTTAGTTTCTCACTCTTCGTTTTACTCATTACATAAGTACTACGAGTTCCTCCACAATTGTGCAACGTTTGCTACTTACGCTTTTTTCATTGCCTCGCTGATCTCGCCAACCAAATTAGGTATCTGTAGCAGATTGTTTGAAGAAGGGTTCCTAACTGAAACATTAACTTGTCTGTTCTCTCCACAAGTGCTGACACAAGTCTAGACACAAAAGGCATCAAAGGGGTATGGGGAAATAGCAGGAATATGGTGTTGAGATAGAGGATCAGCCTCGATCATATTGAATGGCGGTGCAGGCTCGAAGGGTCTATTACCGCTCCTATTTTCTGTGTTTCTATGACTGACCTTCTGAATGTTCCCAGCATTTTCTGTTTCTTATCTGAAGAAAATCCTCTTGTATCAGCAAAATCCTTCTGACACACTCTGTAAATTACCAGGGTCAATCTTCACCTCCTGTCCCAATTCAGCCATAACTTTTCAAGCAGTCCCTCGTACTGTGCAAGGTTCTCTTATAGAATATAATCTACCATGGATCAGCATCTCATTTCATTAATGCCAACCACTCTAGTTTTTTTAAAAATGCAGTGAAAATGAAATCGTCCAAATTCTTCAACTGGTCTACAGTCTCTCTCTGTTCGACTGCATCTGGCCCTGCCAATATAGTGCGCCCTGTGAAAGACTAGATGCTTCATGTGATTTGATGGGCTGAGTGGCCAGTTTCTGACTTCATGAATCTTTTTGACACAATATGAAGTTGCATGACAAAATGTTTGAGCATAATGCCGCAGGGAAGATTGGCTGATATTTCCAGTGGCATGATCTTTGACTGTTAAATATAAAATAGAACTTTTGAAAATCGCAAAAGATTAAAAACAAACTGAATTCTGTATGGGACCCAATTTTCTGTCTCCAACAAAGTGCTGTGTTTGTCCAAGCCCAGAACTCTTGCTATTTCCTGTCCCTGGAAATGAACATGCCTCGGGGCCACCACCAATGAAGGCCCTCCCTCTGGCTGAGCTGCAATGAGAAGGTACCAGATCTTAATGTCGTGGGATACAGGAAAACCTATGTTGACTATTTTTCTTGGAGCTGCCTCTGGGATCGCCATCGACCCTTTGGTCTGTGGGGGTGGGGTCCTGACACTAGGCCCAACCCTTGGTTTCTTTGCGCACCTCTCCAATTGGGTGGACACTAGGTCAAAAACATAAAGAAAATTGAGGCAGGAGGCCAGGCATGTCTCCTCCTATCTCATTTACTTCTCTGCATTGGGCCTGCAGCTTTGTCCCACCCTCAGCAAGCCTTGGAAATCTTGTGGCAGTGTCAAAGGGCGGGCACCTATGAAAATTAGTCTCCTCCCCTTTTCCTTGATCTTTGCTTCTAGAAAATGTGCATTCCTTGGAGATGAAGATCAGGAAAATTGTTCCTTGTGTGATGTTGGATTTTATGGAGTTTTATCCACTTTGTTTGGGATAAACATTAATAGGCGTGATTAAACCAGAATATCTATCAGTTATTGATTATAGTAGATGTGATCAAATAAATGCTTCCTGGATATGTTTGCTGTTGGGATACTCCCATTGTCTGTGCAACACTACAAAAGCACTAAAATATCCAGACCATTGCTGTGTATAGCTGATTATAATCAGGTGAGTGGAGCACCAGAGAATTGCTGAAAGCCAGGAGATTAAACGAACAATAGTACTCTTAAAATCTGGAACCAGTTTCTTCCTTGGCATTGAACTTGAATTAAATGAAAACAAGAGTGTTGTATTCAACACTTCTGTAACTCTCTTGGGGTGTTCAAAAACCTGTATAATTTCTCCAGTTCCTGAGTTATCACATTATTCCAAACCCCATAACCGAGTTGGATCCTCTTCCCTTTGAGATAAGTGTCTGGATAATTTTAACTCCTGGGCTTCGCCTGCACGCTTCCAGTAAGTTGCCCATCCGAAACTGGTGAGACGAGGCAGCTGGCCGACAGGCGGGAGTAGGTTGACTTATGAAGAAAGGTTGAGTAGGTTGGAATTCAGAAGAATGAGGGGTGATCTTATTGAAACATACAAGATACTGAGGGGGCTCGACAATACAGAGAGGATGTTTCTCGTGGGGGAATCTAGAACTAGAGGGCATTGTTTAAAAATAAGGGGTCGCCCATTTAGAACTGAGAAGAGGAGAAATTTCTTCTGAGGGTCATAAATCTGTGGAAATTCTCTACCACAGAGAGCTGTGGAGGCTGGGTCATTGAAAATATTTAAGTTGGAGAAAGACAGATTTTTGAACGATAAGCGAGCGAAGGATTATGGGGATTGGGCAGGGAAGTGGAGCTGAGCCCAAGATCAGATCAGCCATGATCTTATTAAATGGCGGAGCAGGCTCAAGTGGCCAATGGCCTACTCCTGCTCCTATTTCTTATGTTCTTATGGTCTTGTGAGCAGAATGTCAGGCAGGAATCTACCGACAGAAACCGAAGAAACAGTCCATGGCACTCGTACGCTGACCAGGGTTTTCGGGATGGTACTGATGATTGGAGAATGGGGAGGGGGCAACCCTGGGCAGGAAACGCCTAAACATTTCTCGTGGGGAGTAAAGCTGCACTCTTGCTCCTCCTGACCCCATGAGTACATTTTTACAGTGAGCTGTTTGGGCCTTTCTGCCCCCGACTCCTCTTCCTGCTAGCTAGAGGAAGGTCACAACGGATTCTCTGCTCAAGCCACTGGTTAAAGTAGAAAATCGGGCCCAGTGACATTGAGAGAGAGACCCCACAGGCTTCCGGAAGAACAGGTTAAAATGGACTGTGAGAATGGACAGGATGTCGGCAGATAAGTCTCCCGGATGATTTTAACTGCCCAACCGGTTTCCCCCAAGCGGACAGGGTTAAAACCGCCATTGTAGATTTTTCTTTGCTTCCTACTGGCATGACTCTTGCTATACTACACTTTAGAGCACTCATTTTACATTTGTTTTAATGTATTATTTACAAGGTTCATTTGAAACTATTTCTAACTTACCACATTTACAAGCAAAATGCTTCTTGCAACAAAATAGTAGTACTAAACAGATCAGTCTTTTCACTAGAGTTCATCTAACACCTTGTAAACTGCGTTTAAAGGGTCACCACAGTTTATAGCAAAATGTATTGTTCAGAATGTATCTTTTTATGTGGAATTCTTTTCAAATTCGTTCGGCTTTCTTCGGGACATGAGTATGGCTGTTTAAATCTGTCTAATTCTAGATTTGCTGCCTGTTTCTTTCTCTTACAGTTTGGCTCACTTACCAGGGTGTTTGACGCTGGCAGACACCGGCACTGCACACCTAATCATCATCATCATAGGCAGTCCCTCGGAATCGAGGAAGACTTGCTTCCACTCTTTAAAAATGAGTCCTTAGGTGGCTGAACAGTCCAATACGCGAACCACAGTCTCTGTCATAGGTGGGACAGATAGTCGTTGAGGGAAAGGGTGGGTGGGACAGGTTTGCCGCATGCTCTTTCCGCTGCCTGTGCTTGATTTCTGCATGCTCTCGGCGATAAGACTCGAAGTGCTCAGCGCCCTCCCGGATGCACTTCCTCCGCTTAGGGCGGTCTTTAGCCAGGGAATCGCAATTGTCAGTGGGGATGTTGCATTTTTTCAGGGAGGCTTTCAGGGTATCCCTGTAACGTTTCCTCTGCCCACCTTTGGCTCGTTTGCTGTGAAGGAGTTCCGAGTAGAGCGTTTGCTTTGGGAGTGTCTGGCATGCGGACAATGTGGCCTGCCCAGCGGAGCTGATCAAGTGTGGTCAGTGCTTCAATGCTGGGGATGTTGGCCTGGTTGAGGACGCTAATGTTGGCGCGTCTGTCCTCCCAGGGGATTTGTAGGATCTTGCGGAAACATCGCTGGTGGTATTTCTCCAGCGACTTGAGGTGTCTACTGTACACTGTACACTGTCCATGTCTCTGAGCCATACAGGAGGGTGGGTATTACTACAGCCATGTAGACCATGAGCTAGGTGGCAGCTTTGAGAGCCTGGTCTTCAAACACTCTTTTCCTCAGGCGGCCGAAGGCTGCACTGCCCACTGGAGGCGGTGTTGAATCTTGTCGTCAAACATAGAAACATAGAAAATAGATGCAGGAGTAGGCCATTCAGCCCTTCAAGCCTGCACCGCCATCCAATATGATCATGGCTGATCATGCAGCCTCAGTACCCCACCCCTGCCTTCTCTCCATACCCGCTGATCCCTTTAACCTTAAGGGCCATATCTAATTCCCTTTTGAATATATCCAACAAACTGGACTCAACAACTTTCTGTGGCAGAGAATTCCACAGGTTCACAACTCTCAATGTCTGCTCTTGTTGATAAGAGGCTCCCGAGGTATGCGGAAGATCTGTCAAGAATCCTTGCGAGGTAATAGAGTGCTCTGGCCAGGACTTTGCACAACAGTAACAGAAAGCATGAGGAAATCTATCTCCCTTTCCTTCCATCTTGATTCTTGCTTCTGATGACCCTAACTGATAACATAGTCATTGGAGCAAGATTTTGTTTAGTTAAGAAATAATACTTTGATGGGTCTGGATAAGAACTTGATGGAAACTTATTGAAACAGGTGGAAAATCTTATTAACCTAGGGAACTCGCCAGTGTCTTGGCTTCAGACTGAATGCTATGCTGTAGAACAATAAATTCAAACCTCACAAATTTAGTAATTTAGATTTTTTTTTAAATGCCAAAGCTAAATCTTGCTGTTTATTATGAACTTTTGAAAATTAAAATATACTATAAAACCACGAGACATTTAACTTTAATATTTATGAATTACTCTTCAAAAAAATGCCTAAAGCTCTGTGTATTTCTGTAACTATGAATTGTTGATGTCAACCGCTGAGTGAATGGAAGGCTGACAAACTGGAACAATTACAAGATTACTTCTCTCATCCGGCACTAGCTAAACCTCAACAATGTTTTTCATCTTACATTTTCTCCTCCTTTTATATTGTTACAAAATAGTATTTTGATGGAAAAATGTACTTCTTACCAAACTGCAACATCTGTTTAAAACATCTGGTAGATGTCTCTAGCTGTATGTTTTTTACATCCCAGAACTCCTAGTGCTCTCGAAGATTGAATGTAATGGCCTGGATTTTCTGTGGCCTATGACTGTGTACGCGACCATAAATACCTCGCAAGGATTCTCGACAGATCTTGCGCATCCCCGGGGAATGGACATTCATGATTTGCCCAGCGAATGTCCCTGAAACTCTTGCGCCTGGTAAAAGCAGGTTTAAGAACTTATTTTACCAGTGATAAAAAAAAATTATAATTTTTTTAAATCATTAACATTTAAAAACCTGTAAAATAAGTTTGTTATTTTTGGCCCTTAACTTAGTGTTCAAATTTATTCTTCAAAATTTTTGTTTTTGTTTTACATGTTTAATGAAATTGTATTTTAATTAATTTTAAACATGTAATGATTTTCAAGGTTGTGACCATATGATTTTTGGGTGATTCCTATTAAGCTGATGGGGATTCCGTATATAAATGGAATTCCCATAAGCGTAATGACACCCCTTTCTGATTGTGGGCCTTTATGCAAGCCTATGTGTAGAGGCCCAGGAGTGCAAGTCTCCATGGATCCAGAACCATCAGGTAGGTGCGTAGACTTATTGCCCGTGGGAAGCCTCCACCACAAATTCAGGCCCAATTTCTTTGGAGGTCATTTTTAACTTCAGCGGGGACAGAAAACTGGTGATAGCAAATTGGCTGCCCATTAGACAACCCACCTGATTTTCCCTTCCATTGATGGCAGGTGTGTAAGGCTGGGCTATCCTCTTCTGCCAGTTTTCCAGCACCGTTAAGAGTTGAATTTTAAAAGTATACAGCCGGTTATTGTTGCTTCTTTAAGCTTCTCCAACACTGCTACTCTAAAAGACACCAATTGGTGACTCTTTACTACAGGGAAGATTCCATGTTGACATGGAATAGTTTAGATTTAGATTTTATAAAATGTGCAGTGGCTGAGTTAATGTTTCCTGTACTTTCGACAGTAGTGCAGCTTGTTGGCGTGCCAATGCACGTGGAGTGATGCAATGCATTACACCGGACTCCTGATCCCAGTTTGCTGTTGCAAGAAGTCGCTGAGTGGATGCTGTGATGGGTGGGAGACAATAAACAGAAAATCATTTGATTACTTAATTGCTCTTACAGGTTTCTTAGCAGGTAAGCAAAGAGCTACACCAGTGGTGGCCTTGGTGCAAACTGGCCCTAACACACTGGTTCACGAGGGATTAGTAACATAAACAACAATAATAACAACTTGCATTTGTATGGCAACTCTAACATAGAAAATGTTGCAAGGCATTTTACACAGCGGAAAGAATCGTTAAAAGAATGGATTTTAAACTGTGGTGGGAGAGATCAGGTGGGGGTGACGGAAAGCTTTGTTGAAAAGATGGGTTTTTGAGAAGTCCTTAAAGGGTTGACAGAGAAGAGGCAGAGAGGTGCTTCGAAAGGGAATTCCAAACAATAGGGCTGAGATGGCTATGCTGGGGAATAGAGGGGAATTTCCAAAATCCAGAGTTGGAGGAATGAAGAATGTGGGGAGAGGATAAAAGTCTGGAGGAGGTTGCAGATATAGGGTAGGGTGAGGGATTTGAGGACAAGATAATTTAAACTGGTATGCATTGGCAGACTGGGAGCCAATGTAGATCAGCAAGGGCAGGGATGAAGAACAAGAGAATCTTAATGCAGGACAAGATACGGATGGCTGCATTTTGGACAGAGGTGACAGAAACACGGATAAGGCTTTCAGCAGTGGCAGGGTTAAGGTTGGGCTGGATGTAGGCAATGTTGCGGATGTGTAAATAAGTAGTCTTGGTAACCGATAACTTGGAGGGTTTGTAGCTCTGCGCAGAGTTCTATAGGGACTGGCTCAGCCTAAGTGAATGGCCAGGGAGGGGCACGGAATCCGTGGCAAGGAAATGGAGTTTGTGTCAGAAGACAATGGCTTCAGTCTTCCTAATGTCCAATTGGAGGAAGCTGTGACTCATCGATGACGGTGTTGGGCAGGTAGTCTGACAGCACAGAGCTGGTTGTCATCAGCGTTATATATAGAATCTGACTTCATGCCTGCAGATGATGTCACCAAGGGATAGCATGCAGATTATATAATGCTCAAAGAGATACTCCACAGTTGCCTGGATGCTTGTCTTATAAGCATTGAGTAACATTTGTATTTCTAAAGGCAGAAAATAAATAACAGAAGAGTTAATGATTGGTTCCTTAAATGTCTTTTACCTTTAGAAAGCTTATCTGAAGTGTCTAAAGCACCAGAAGAGTATACAGAATCATGATGTAGTTCCTTACATTATAAATGTTTTAATTTTTAAATTTAACATGTTTAGTTTACTTGAACTATTATCCACTCATCAATCATTAGACTGATTTCTGGTTAGGATCAAGAGTGTAGCTGGCAAATTGAAAATGTTACCGCAGTCTTCTTGTATTTTTTAAGTAAATTACTTGGAGAAGCTGCATAATTCCTATTATAAAGGAGAAAAGTCACATCGCTGGTCTCCACTGCAGGAATCGTCGTCATCATCATCATAGGCAGTCCCTCAGAATCGAGGAAGGCTTGCTTCTACTCTTAAAATGAGTCCTTAGGTGACTGAACAGTCCAATAAGAGAACCACAGTCCCTGTCACAGGTGGAACAGATAGTCGTTGAGGGTAAGGGTGGGTGGGACAGATTTGCTGCACGCTCTTTCCGCTGCCTGCGCTTGATTTCTCCATGCTCGCGGCGATGAGACTCGAGGTGCTCAGCGCCCTCCCGGATGCACTTCCTCCACAGGGTGGTCTTTGGCCAGGGAGTCCCAGGTGTCGGTGGGGATGTTGCACTTTATCAGGGAGGCTTTGAGGGTGTCCTTGTAATGTTTCCTCTGCCCACCTTTGGCTCGTTTGCCATGAAGGAGTTCTGAGTAGAGCGCTTGCTTTGGGAGTCTCGTGTCTGGCATGCGGACAATGTGGCCTGCCCAGCGGAGCTGATCAAGTGTGGTCAGTGCTTCGCTGCTGGGGATGTTGGCCTGGTTGAGGACGCTAATGTTGGTGCGTCTGTCCTCCCAGGGGATTTGTAGGATCTTGCAGAGACGTCGTTGGTGGTATTTCTCCAGCGACTTGAGGTGTCTACTGTACATGGTCCATGTCTCTGAGCCATACAGGAGGGCAGGTATTATTACAGCCCTGTAGACCATGAGTTTGGTGGTAGATTTGAGGGCCTGATCTTTGAACACACTTTTTTTCCCTCAGGCGGCCGAAAGCTGCACTGGCGCAGTGGAGGTGGTGTTGAATCTTGTCATCAGTGTCTGCTCTTGTTGATAAGAGGCTCCCGAGGTATGGGAAATGGTCCATGTTGTCCAGGGCCGTGCCGTGGATCTTGATGCTGTGCGGCGAGGACAGTCTGGTGGAGGACCTTTGTCTTACGGATGTTTAGCGTAAGGCCCATGCTTTCATACGCCTTAGTAAATACGTTGACTATATCCTGGAGTTCAGCCTTTGTGTGTGCGCAGATGCAGGCATCGTCCGCGTACTGTAGCTAGCGACAGAGATATGGTGTGGTCTTGAACCTGGCCTGGAGATGGCGAAGGCTGAACAGCTTCCCACTGGTGCTATAGTTTAGTTCCACTCCAGCAGGGAGCTTGTTGACTGTGAGGTGGAACATGGCAGCGAGGAAGATTGAGAAGAGGGGTACAGGCGATGACTCAGCCCTGTTTGACTCCGGTCCGGCCCTGGATTGGGTCTGTAATCGATCCGTTGGTAAGGATCTATGATCGGCGATGAGTCCATCTACGTTGGATGATAGTCAGGATGCCACAGTTGATCTTAGTGTTCCCAGGGAAGGATCTATTGGCAATGCTCTCTGTGCGGAATATCATTTCAAGACCAATGGAAGTGCATGTGGGTAACTACAATTGTTCTTTGGTTACAACATGTTGACACACAGTATATTCATAATATACAATCTACATGGTATAATATGCAGGGTACCCTGTAGTAGTGAGCAAGATTTACTTAGCAGCTGGGGATGTGGATGACTTGTGAAGACTGAATCCAGGGAGCATTCATATGTAGCATCATAGTCACCCATGGTTTTTGTTGCGTGACCCCAGGATCTTTAGTCCATTTGGGGGACTAGGACTAACCACCCTATCTGCTGGTATAAAGATGGTTATGGCTATGGTAGCAACATTCACAATATGGCTTGTCAGACTGTTATTCAGCCTACGAATCATAAGAACATAAGAAATAGGAGCAGGTGTAGGCCATTTGGCCCCTCGAGCCTGCTCCACCATTCAATAAGATCATGGCTGATCTGATCATGGACTCAGCTCCACTTCCCTGTCCGCTTCCCATAACCCTTTATTCCCTTATCACTCAAAAATCTGTCTATCACCGCGTTAAATATATTCAATGACCCAGCCTCCACAGCTCTTTGGGGCAGAGAATTCCATAGATTTTCAACCCTCTGAGAGAAGAAATTCCTCCTCATCTCAGTTTTAAATGGGCGGCCCCTTATTCTGAGACTATGCCCCCTAGTTTTAGTTTCCCCGATGGGTGGAAATATCCCCTCTGCACCCACCTTGTCGGGCCCCCTCATTATCTTAGGGGCCCGACTTTGGTGGACTGTCCAATTCTCGGCGGTCTCGAGCTGGTCGGTCAATCTCCCCAGTACTGTTGGGGCGGCGTGCTGGTAACATTGGTCTGGGCAGTCCTGAGCGGTGCGTCAGCGGAGTGCAATGGATGGTCTGCTCCGGCGGGGCAGGGTAAGTTGTCTGGGACTCGAGACTCTCTGGGTCCCGCGTTCTGCGCGTGCGCGCTCTTCCATCGACCTCCGTGCCCCCGCCCCGGGCCCCCGGAGAAGAGCAGTCCGGATGCCAGAGACTGCCGATGTCAGATCGCAGGTAGGTGTCTCCAGGTACATTTAGATTTTTAATTGTTTTGTGCAGTGTTTTTGATTTATTTATATGACTGTTGTGTGAATAAAATTAATTATTGCTATTTATTTATTTATTTCCGCATTTTTCTTGGGGGGGGGGGGGGGCGGGGGGTGAAATCTCTTGGGGGAGGGAGGGGACTAGATCTCTCTGGGGGGGAATTAGATCTCTTCAGGGGGGGAGGACTACATCTTTAGAGGGGCATTAGATCTCTGGGGGCGGGGGGATTGGATCTCTGGGGATTAGATCTCGGGCGGGGGGAGGGATTAGATCTCTGGCGGGGGGGGGGAGGACTCGATCTCTCTGGGTGGGGGGGGGGGGGGGAGGACTAGATCGTTGGTCGGGGAGGAATATTGTAGTTTACATACCGCAGACATACTATCTGCATAAAAGCATCTTTTTTCAGACAGTGTGCAGCTCTGGTGGTATGTCAGCGGTATGCTACCAATGTTGGACTTTTGGGTGGTCTGTAGGGTGTGGGTGGACGGTATGTATACCGTCACCTACCAAAGTCACGCTGGGTGGTATGTCAGTGGTATGCAGCTGTTTTTCCATGAAAATTCCAATTCTCGGCGGCATGTGGGCGTTCTACGGGTGGTATGCCCACCAAAGTCGGGACCCTACATGTTTCAAAAAAATTACCCCTCATTCTTCTGAACTCCAATAAGTACAGGCCCAACCTACTCAACCTATCTTCCTAAGTCATCCCTGGAATCAACCTCGTGAACCTTATCTGAACTGCCTCCAATGCAAGTATATCCTTCCTTAAGTACGGAGACCAAAACTGTACACAATACTCTGGGTGTGGCCTCACCAATACCCTGTACAGTTGTAGCAGGACTTCTCTGCTTTTATACTCTCTCCCCCTTTCAATAAAGGCCAACATTCCATTTGCCTTCCTGATTACTTGCTGTACCTGCATACTAACTTTTTGTGTTTGATGCACAAGGACCCCCAGGTCTCTCTGTACTGCAGAACTTTGCAATTTTTCTCCATTTAAATTATAATTTGCTTTTCTATTTTTTCTGCCAAAGTGGATATTTTTTCTGCCAAAGTGGATAACCTCACACTTTCCCACATTATACTCCATCTGCCAAATTTTTACCCACTCACTTAACCTGTCTATATCCCTTTGCAGATTTTTTGTGTCCTCTTCACAATTTGCTTTTTCACCCATCTTTGTATCATCAGCAAACTTGGCTACATTACACTCCCTTTATCCAAGTCATTGATATAGATTGTAAATAGTTGAGGACCCAGCACCGATCCCTGTGACACCCCACTAGTAACTGTTTTCCAACTGGAAAATGACCCATTTATCCTGACTCTCTGTTTTCTGTTAATTAGCCAATCCTCTATCTATTACCCCCAACCCCGTAAACTTTTATCTTGTGCAGTAACTTTTTAAGTGGCACCTTATCGAATGCCTTCTGTAAATCCAAATACACCACATCCACTGGTTCCCCCTTACCCTGCTCATTACATCCTCAAAGAACTCCAGCAAATTTGTCAAACATGATTTCCCTTTCATAAAACCATGCTGACTCTGCTTGATTGAATCATGCTTTTCCAAATATCTCGCTACTGCTTCCTTAATGATGCACTCCAGCATTTTCCCAATGACAGATGTTAGGCAAACTGGTCTATTGTTTCCTGCTTTTTGTCTGCCTCCTTTTTTAAATAGTGGCGTTACATTTGCGGTTTTCCAATCCGCTGGGACCGTCCCAAAATCCAGGGAATTATGGTAGATTACAGCCAAGGCTTCCACTATCTCTGCAGCCACTTCTTTTAAGACCATAGCATGTAAGCCATCAGGTCCAGGGGACTTGTCTGCCTTTAGTCCCATTATTTTACCGAGTACTACTTCATTAGTGATAGTGATTGTATTAAGTTCCTCCCTCCCTATAGCCCCTTGATTATCCACTATTGGGATGTTTTTAGTGTCTTCTACTGTGAAGACCGATACAAAATATTTGTTCCACGTCTGCCATTTCCCTTTTCTCCATTATTAATTCCCCAGTCTCATCCACTAGGGGACCAACATTTATTTTAACCACTCTTTTTTCCTTTTTATGTATCTGTAGAAACTCTTACTATCTGTTTTTATATTTCGTGCTAGTTTACTTTCATAATCTATCTTCCCTATCTATCATTTTTTTTAGTTCTTTGCTGGCTTTTAAAAGTTTCCTAATCCTTCCATTACTTCACACTTTTTACTCCAAGAGAAGATTGTGAAGATATGAAAATGACATTCATAGCCAACAAACTGTCCGTGAATATGACTGTGGTTGCAGGAACTCATGCAGTAGGTGGCAGAATTCCCCTATTGGCCCTTTGCTCAAGCACACTTCTAATGCATAGCTCCTCACTTCGGACTTTATAGGATCTGTGTACCCTGTAATTGGGGGCGGGCTGGGGGAGGTAGGGTTAGTATCGGGAAGGGTACATCTTTGTCAAATGCTGCTGTACTTATCTTTCCTCTATCCTCTGCTCTGCCATGATAACATACAAAGAGGGTACAAGTTAAGAATAGTTGAGCAAATCCACCATTAAGGCGACAGAGAAGGGTGTGACAGTTTTTGACTGTGTGCTGCTTCACAGTGATGCCACGGAGGGTGTGTTGGTGTGCACCCAGTAACTTGGCACCTGCACTGTGCCACAGACCTCACTGTCTCCCATGGCTAGAGTAGAGTGGCTCCCCAGCAGCTCTGTGGCCTGCTTCTTGGAAGGTTTAATGTCGGGGATGGCCCCTCTGCTGCCCTGCTTCTCTCGGACATTTTGGCAAATTTCTCCTGCAAGGCGATTGAGAACAAGAGGGCTGTGTTTCATGTGGCATTGGACAGCTGGTGTAACAGTTTTGGTGCTATACCCCCAAAGTGGAGCAAGAGGTTTTTAAGTTCTGCGTGCAAGTAATTGAACTTACATATAGAATGGTGAAAAGGTGGAACTCACTACCACATGAAATGGTTGAAGCATATCGCATTGATGCATTTAAGGGGAGGGTTGATATATACACGAGGGAGAAGGGAATAGGAATATGGGGGCAGGGTGGGAAGAGGTAATCAGAGTGGGAGGAGGCTATGTGGCGTATAATCACAGGCATAGACCAGTTGGGCTGAATGGTTTCCCTCTGTGCTGTGGATTCTATGTAATTTTTATCCTGAGTTACAGCTCCCGTAACCAGAGTGCAGTGTGAAGGTTTGGTTGTACAGCTCTTAATTTTAGAGGGTGAAGTATATGTTGATGCCCAGGGTTTTCAAGGAAGGGAAGAGAAGAATGGCTGCTGTGTTACCTTGTCTGCCCTCACCGAGCTGCATTCTAATCTCGAAGCACTCCCAGTACAGTGCGTCTGTCTACACAGGATTTACGCTTGGGAATAGCCAGTGAATATTTAAATAAGCTGACCCATGAAACTTTGGCAGTGAGAGCACTGTTGAGCATCAACAGTTGCAAGTTCTGCTTCATTGGCATAAATCCGGCACAATTCATTGCTTGGAATTTCGGGGCCGTTTTGTCTAACTTATTTTGCAGTTCCTTGAGTACAACTGCCTCTACCAGTTTGATATTGTCTGCAAAATTGACCATTGTGCATTGAGCTTCTGAATCCTAGGTATTAATGCAAATTAGCAAGAGTAAGGCGATTTCTGGATGTCATGCAGCACCTGTTGCCAATAAGATTAGATCTTTGGACACAGCAAGGAAACATTAGGACCTCTTTGCACCCATCACAGCTTCTCCAAAACCCTCGTGCAGGATTATGGTATATCCATAGACTGATTCGATTTTGCCATTTGAATTGATTACTAGTTGAGATTATACGTTGGGCTCAGATGTCATGATCCTCATAACTGAGTGATCATTGTCTGGGTTCACATACTATAGCCCAGCATAAGCCACCCCCTCAGAGCAGGGATAAATCGAAATAAAATCTGAAAATTTGGGGGAAAATGCCATCTTAGTTTTTTTTTTTAAAAGCTAAGGCAACTAACTAGTTTTGGATTTTATTAATAGGAGCAGAACTGAGAATCTTCAAACTCCCTTCAAAGGGCCCAAGTTTCCACATGATTCGCGCCTGATTTTTAGGAGCAACTGGTGGAGAACGGACTATTTTAGAAATCGCAATTCTCCACATATTTTTTTTCTGCAGTTCTAGTCAGGTAGAACAGTTCTAGTTTAGAACAGAATTTTTTCTTCAAAAGGGGGCGTGTCCGGCCACTGACGCCTGATTTGAAAGTTTCCACAGTGAAAATGTACTCCAAACTAAAGTAGAATGGAGCAAGTGAAGATTTTTGTAGAACTGAAAAAACCTGTTCTACACATTAAAAAATCAGGCACAGGTTACAAATTAGGCGTCCAGAACGAGGTGGGGGGGAAGGGAACTCATTAAATTCGACAATAAATCCTTATTTATACTTCTACAAATATTATACAAATAAATCCAACCTGAATAAACATTTATAAGCAAAGAAAAGATTAAATAAACCATCTTCCTACCTGTGTGAAAGTGCTTCAGCCAGGGAGAATTCTGCAGCTGTTCGTGCCGCAGAGAGAGAGAGAGAGAGAGAGATGGGGGGAGAAAGAGGGAGGGGGTCGGGGAAGAGGGGGGGGGGCTCGGGGAACAGGAGCGGGTGTCGGGTCAGGGGGGGGAGCGGGTGTCGGGTCGGGGGGGAGCGGGTGTCTGGTCTCGGGGGGAGAGTGGGTGTCGGGTCGGAGCCGGGGGGGGGGGGGAGAGCGGGTGTTGGGGCGGGGGTGGTGGAGAGCGGGGGTCGGGTCTGGTCGGCGGGGAGGGGGGGGGGAAGCGGGTGTCGGGTCTGGTCGGGCGGGGAGCAGGAGCTGGCCGTGGGAGGAGCCTCATTCACGCAGCCCCAGTGAGGCCATTCGGCCAGGGCTAGGGGCTGCGTGCTTCGGGCCCCTCCCACACAGTTCGGCGCCTGGAGCTACTGCACTTGCGTGCCGACTGTAGAGCGCATGTGCAGAGATCCCGGCACTGTTTTCAGCGCCGGGACCTGGCTCCGCTCCCCCCACAGCTCGTGCTGACTGCGCCGAGGGCCAGAGGACCTGTAAGTCGGTGGAGAATATTGAGGATTTTTTTAGGCGCCGTTTTAGGCGCGAAAAATGGGCGCCCAGCTCGGAGGGTCGTCCGTTTTTTTTCTTGTGGAAACTTGGGCCCAAAGGCACAAATACTAAGAGTGGCTTGAGTTGACAGATTGCTATGTACTCAACATGGGAGGGTAAATTCTTAAACTGAAAACCCCAATGTATAACATTTAAGGAAATACAGCTTTGAATTTTCTAGAGATTATTCCAACTGTAGTACAGTACTGTTTATTTTAAAAGTATTTACCTCCTATACTGTTTAACTGACCAGGTGGGGATTTGATGCATCTCAGTGGAAGCCGTTTTCATTTAAATTACATAGTCTGAGCTCCCCATAGTTAGGTTATCCCAGCAACTGTTTACTGTACGGGGTTTATCTCTCCTCTGCTTCCTCCCGCCTCCCCGTGCTGTCAATGACTGCATGCACAGGCGTGCTTTGGTGAGGGCAGTAAGTGGAGCGGCAAGCTCCAAAATGGATGAGCGTGCGTCAATTCGGTATTGCACGCTGATTGAAGTCACGCTCCTAATTAAAATACTTTCCGCGAACGCAGGCAACGGATGTACTGCCGACCTGCCGAAAATGGCGGTCGCCACAAGACCCACCGGAAATTGGCGGAAGTGAGGCGGCCACCATTTTTTTCAACAAAACGGGCCTTAATGCCCAGCACTAAAACCTCCAATTTCTAGGCCACATTGTCTTTGGAAAATACTGAGGGGGCGAAATTGCCCTGAACCCTGATTGGGGACGGGGGACATTCTACGTCCGACGGAATTGCCCTCACCATCCCTCAAAGGAAGCGGAGTGGGGGCGGTAACTGGGCTGCTACTGGGTGCTGAAGGAAGCGTTACGCAAAGTGCTCACTTCAACGCCCCTCCCCTTCGATTAAAGGGGAGGGCTACTGCGCACTCTGCCTGGCCTCTGATGGCCTCCACTAAGACAGCGTGCAACCGGGCCTGCAGCACGGCAACTAAGACGGAGTGCTGTGTTGCACCATGGCGCACTAGGGCCGCCATCGTTGGACCGACTCGAGAGTCGGCAGACTAAAAAAGATGGCGGCCCGGGGTGCTGGCGCCCTCCCTTTTAAGGAGTGGCCCGATAGCGGATCTCTGCAAGCTTCACGACTCACGAAGCTGAGGTTAACATCCGCTCGTGCCAGCCTTGCGGCCCGTGGGGCAATTTCCCCTGTTTAGGGGGCAGCGAGGGGTCCACCGCGCGTGCTAACTGCGGGGCGCGGCACTGCTGTAGCAGCACCTCCATAAACACCCGGGCAATTTCCCGGGAGGTGGTAGCGCCCCACCTCCCCTCCCCTGGGTAAAAATTGTCTTGCTGAAGGTGCTAACAGGGCTATAAAAAGTGGCAATTTCGCCCCCTGAAAGTGCTGTCAGATAGTATAGGAATATAGTTACCCAGAAAATGAATACTGAAAACCTGTCACAATCTGAGAGGAATGAGTATGTGAAATGTATGGTACCAGCCTTATTTATATTGCATTTAAATTGATGTGGAAGGCAAAAAAATCTCAAGCACTTGTAACAGTTAGTAAACGTAGTCCTGGATTCTAACTCTAGAAAGATTTTGTTGCAGCCGGAAAGCACAATTAGATGTGCTTAATTTGATTTGATACCCAATTGAGTGATATATTAAGAACAATAAACATGAGATCATATGCACACTTTATCCTTAATTGGAAAAGCTTGATTCTGGGCAGGTGCTGAGTATTGGTCAGTGCAGGAAGGAAACTCGAACGAGAGAGTAGTATCTGTTATCGGGTTATGTTCTTTATATATGAACTGCAGTATTTTTACTGTGACACTGTTTGCAATTCTGGCATCCGATTTGAGCTTGAGCTGAGCTTCCAACCCTATATCCTGTCTGTTAAAAGGCCCGCTTACTTCCACCTCCATAGTATTGCCCATCACCACCAGCTGCCTCATCCCATCTGCTGTTGACACTCTAATCCACGTCTTTGTTACCTCCAGACTAAACTATTCCATCGCACTGCTGGCTGGCCATATTCTATTCTCTGTAAACTGCAGCTCATCCACTTAGCTGCAGATATCCTATTCCGCACCAATTGTCTGATTCCTTTTCTGTGACGTACCTTGAGACATTTTTCTATATTAAAGGCTCTATATAAATGCAAGTTGTTGTTGATTGTTATTCGTGGATTGTATGAGTAGACCTATTAAAGTGGGTCATTAGAAGTGCTGGGTACATAAGAATATAGGCACAAGAGGAGGCCATTCAGCCCCTCAGGCCTGCTCCACCATTCAATTAGATCATAGCTAATCTGCACCTCAACTCCATTTGTCCAACTTAGCTCCATATCCTTTGCTACCATTACCCGACAAAAATCATTTGTAGGATCATTTCTGTATGCTACAGGCTCCTACCATGTACTCTGTTTCTGTACACTGTCATAGGAACAGTCGGCCATTCAGCCCCTCGAGCCTGTTCCACCATTCAATGAAACCATGGCTGAACTGCGACCTAACTCCATGTACCCGCCTTTGGCCCATAACCTTTAATACTTTGGTTAACAAAAAGCTAGCAATCTCCGATTTAAAATGAACAATTAATCTAGCATCAATTGTTCCAAACTTCTACCACCCTTTTTTTGTGTGTGTGTGTAGAAGTGTTTCCTAATTTCACTCCTGAAAGGTCTGGCTCTAACTTTTAGACCATGCCCCCTAATCCTAGAATCCCCAACCAGCGGAAATAGTTCCTCTATCTACCTTCTCTGTTCCCTTTAATACCTTGAAAACTTTGATCAGATTACCCCTTAACCACTTAACTTCCAGGGAATACAACCCTAACTCTTACCCAGACTTCAAGGGTTAAGTTATCATTTTGGTAAACCTACGCTGCACTCCCTCCAAGGCCAGTATATCCTTCCTAAGGTGTGGTGCCCAGAACTGATCACAGTAATCAAGGAGGCTTTGAGGGTGTCCTTGAAATGTTTCCTCTGCCCACTTGGGACTCGCTTGCCATGTAGGAGCTCCGAGTAGAGCGCTTGCTTTGGGAGTCTCGTGTCGGGCATGCGGACGGTGTGGCCTGCCCAGTGAGCTGGTTGAGTGTGGTCAGTGCTTCGATGCTGGGGATGTTGGCCTGATCAAGAACACTGACATTGATGCGTCTGCCCTCCCAGTGGATTTTCAGGATCTTGCGGAGGCAGTGCTGGTGGTGGTACTTCAGTGCTTTGAGGTATCTACTTGATAAAGTGCAACATCCCCACCGACACCTGTAAATTCCTGGCCAAAGACTGTCCTAAGTGGAGGAAGAGCATCCGGGAGGGCAGTGAGCATCTCGAGTCTCAGCGCCGAGAGCATGCAGAAAGCAAACGCAGATAGCGGAAGGAGCGTGCGGAAAATCAGACTACCCACCCACTCTTTCCGTCAACCACTGTCTGTCCACACCTGTGACAGAGACTGTAATTCCTGTATTGGACTGTACAGTCACCTGAGAACTCACTTTTTTTTTTTAAGAGTGGAAGCAAGTCTTCCTCGATTTCGAGGGACTACCTATGATGATGATCACTGTAATCCAGGGTTAACAGCATAGTTTCTACCCACTTGTATTCTAGTCTTCTAGATATAAAGGCCAACATTCCATTAGCCGCCTTGATTATTTTCTGTACCTGTTCATGACATTTTAATGATCTATGTACCAGGACCTTCGGGTCTCTTTGGACCTCCAGTTTGTAGCTTTTCACCATTTAGAAAGTACCCTGTTCTATCCTTTTTAGGTCCAAAGTGGATGACCTCACATTTGCCTAAATTGAAATCCATTTGCCACAGTTTTGCCCATTCACTTAATCTATCAATATCCCTGTGTAATTTTATGCTTTCATCTACACTGCCTACAATGCTGGCTATCTTTGAGTCATCGGCAATTTGAATTTATATCACTTTCTATGCCATCATCTAAGTCATTAATAAATACTGTGAATAGTTGAGGCCCCAACACAGATCCCTGCGGGACACCATTAGTCACATTCTGCCAACTCCAGTACCTGCCCATTATCCTTACCCTCCACCTCCTGCTGCTCAGCCAATTTCCTAACCAGGTCAATAATTTGCCCTCAATTCCATGGGCTACCTTCGTTAACAGTCTCTTATGTGGGAGTTTATCAAATGACTTCTGGATGTCCATATAAATAACATCCATAACCATAGACATCCCCCTGTCCCACTACTTTAGTCACCTCCTCAAAAAATTCAGTCAGGTTCGTCAGGCATGACCTACCTTTCACAAATGCATGCTGACTCTCTTTGATCAATTGAAAATGTTCAAGGTGTTCAGTCAGCCTATCCTTAATTATAGACTAGCAATTTCCCGACAACAGATGTTAGGTTAGCTGGTCTATAATTCCCTGATTTAGCTCTTTCGCCATTCTTAAATTGCAGAGCAATTTTCCAATCTAAAGGAACGGTTCCTGAATCGAGAGAACTTTGGAAGATTATAGTTGGGGCATCTGCAATGTTCACCTTCCTTTTAAAACCCTGGAATGGAAACCATCTGGGCCTGGGGATTTGTCATTCATTAGTGCCATTATTTTCTTCATTACTGTTATTTTACTTACGTTAATTTTATTGAGTCCCTGTCCCTGATTCAGTATTAGTTTCCTTGGGATTTCTGGCATGATATCCTCTTCTACTGTAAATACTGATGCAAAGTAATTATTATCTAAATATTTGAAAATATTTAATTTTATACAATTATCATTAGACCCTCAATATTTTCCTAGTTGCACTACGTAAATGATTCCTGAAACACCAATGGTCTCTCTCAAGAGCTGTAATATTATGTATATTAAGCAAAGCCCTGTATTTAAAAAAAACACATTAGGTTCAATAAATTCTTACTTACAAATAGAGTAGAATAAACTAGGGGTGAAATTGTATCTCATTGCGCCTGTTTTTCAGATGGAAAATGTATGCAAAATCGTCCAATTTCAGGGCCAGCCTCTCTCATCTAAACAGTGTCAGAAACAGAAACGTCCAACGCCATATTAGTTTGGACACTGTCGAGGCGTCCCTGCCGGCCACCTAAAACAGGCGTTGGATCCCTTCATTTTTCTACTTTCCTACATTACACCAGTGACTACACTTCAAAAGTATTTCACTGGCTGTACAGCGCTTTGGGGCGTCCTAAGGTTGTAAAAGGCATTATAGAAATGCAACTCTTTCTTCTTTTTAATTCAAGGCCTAACACCTGTTTTAGGGCGCAAATCAGAAATTGGTTTGCCCTGAACGCAGCAGGAATTAAGGTTTCCTGCTCTCAGGATTACTCGATCTGTATCCGGTCTTGCTTGCCTTATTGTGGCGCCTGGAGGGAACTGCTGCTGGCCACTGATCATCACCCCCTCCCAATTGCCTCGCACTCTGGACTCACTTTAGGCCCTTAGCCTCATGTGACCGGCAGGCTGTCTCTGGAGTTGCCCGCAGCTTGCCCGTACTATAGAGGCCGGCAGACCAGGCCTCATTCGTCATATGCTGTACCCGGATTGCGCACACAGATTCGGACACGATCCCATTTCTTGGCCCATATCTCATTGTTCTGTTCAGTGCAACATCATAAGTTATGTACGTGGGGTACCACCAGTACTTGAATGAATATTTAGTTGGCTCTGATTTGTAATGAAAACTGTTGAGGTTTGTATCGTGCATAAAATAGTGTTCACTCCCACTGTTCTGGGACTGAGCCACTGTTCCTTTAGGCTGATTCCTGATAAACCTAAATTAATCCCAGCCTTTGTTTTGGGCTTTGTTGAGTGTGTTTCATTTCACTCAAACATTATGTATTGCCCGGTCATCACCGATCTGAAGTATTCTCACACCTTCCTGTATTTATGATGCTCCTTATTGCCCAACTTTGACAGGACTGGCAGTACTATACAAACCACAAATAGTAAAAGTAGTACATCAGCAATACAGTGCCAGAATTCATATGTAATGAATTCCAAGTTCACAGTAGCAACTGATCAGCTACTTTAAAAAAAAATGATAGTTTCCTATTTTTGGTGTATATGTATTATCATTCCAATCCTGAAGATCATTATTGTTGCTATTTTATGTATGTAAATTCAAGGAAACCGTGTTGGAAATTTGAACTTTTTTCAGTTTACATCAATTAAAACATCAAGGTCTTAAAGCGCAGATATTAATATCGGCATCAACATCAGCTTGGTTAATGGCTCCGTGGATAAGTGCATTTCATGGTTGATACTGAACTATGTGAATCAGGAAGGTGCCAGATTCAATCTGGTCTGTGTTGTTCGCCGCTCTCAGCTAAAGCAGAAATACGGTCAATATAATTTGAGCTAAGGAGGAGAAAAGTGGTCAGGGCCCTGCTCCTGTCTCTAGTTAGTGACCAATACTGGAGAATGCATGTGTATTTGTGCCATGTAAGTACTCAGCTGCATTGCCCCCACAGTCATAAACTGCAACATTCATTTTTTAGGCCCAGAGAGTAATTGGCTAAGGCTGGGGAAGAAAGCTGTGGCATGGGCTAAAAGCACTGCAAAACTCTCCATCACCCTGTAACTTCTTTACCATCTGCAGAATGATGCTTCCTCTCATTATACTTCGATTTTCATCACTTTGTTTTCATAGTATTTGAGAGCTTGCTGACTGGATGCCAAAGGGAGTTGGATTGGGACTACCAGAACGTGAACATTGTTGAGTTGGGAGTTCCGATTTCAATATGTTGATTTTAAAAACTCTTGAGTTGAACCTAATTTTATTTTAAGTTGTTGAATTTGACATCAACTTCAGGGGATTAGAGCAGTTCTAGCAAATTTAAGTGAGTAAACTGATTGCTATTGAACTACATTAAAAGTTTCAGTTGCGTCAAGCAATGTTATTCCATTTGGATCAAATTTCTGCATTAGATGCATATTTGCAGAATTTGCATTACTATTTTGCTACACCTAGTTCCTGTAGTCCAATATCTCACTAATGCCTATGCTATACATTTTCTCTGAACGTGAAATGTTTGACAAAGAGCTGTAGTTCCTGCCATAGTGCAGTGTGGCCCAAGGCGCTGACTGAAGTTAAAATATCGTTTTCTTATTTATTTTAAATCACCTCATTTCCTAGTGCTGTGTGCTTGATTGCAATAGGCAAGGCATCCTTTCATTTTCTAACCCCTCCCCCCCACACTCGGGTTGTGTGCAACACTGGATGCCAGCAACACCGTGACATTCCTTACAGCGTTGCTAAGGTGTTAATGATGGAAAATATGTTTGATGACATTATGCTTTAAATTGCATATGTAAATAGGAGTGATTCAGTGTCTACGGCCACTTCCGGCAGAAAATCCTGAACATGGCAGCAGACATTGGGGAGCCAATGGAATGGCTTCCCGTCACAATTCTGACTTCCATCCATCCAGAAAAAGCCTCAAAATTAGGGTTGCCTTCTCTGGTTGGATGCATTCCTGGAGGTTTCATCACCAACCATTCCCGCCCAGTCAATCAGCCTTTTTTCCCCATCTCCAATATTTTGATAACTAATAAACAAAAGTGTTCAAAGGAAATGGAAAAAAAAACACTTTTTCGTTAGATTTTTTTTCCCCTGGTTGCTCACAGCAGTGACCAGGAGATACATTTTTAATTCCTGGAGGGTTTGCATCCCTGCTCAAACTGAGTGAAGATGCAAAGGAAGTTCAACCCCTTTATGACAAAGTAATGCAGATGTTGTTCTATGCAGCTCTGCACGCTGATAACACCATCTGAAGTTGCCAAGAGAATACAATTTTTTTTGCTTGGATTTCATTCCCTGTGTTAAAGATAATCGGCAGTTTAAGTTTCATTACACTTAATCAACATTTATGTGCAAAGCTTTCTGTCTCCAAGTTTTATTTTATGGCAGGGAGAGTTGGGATTTACACAGCTTCATTCAACATCTCCATCGCTTGCTAGATTATACTTGGGATACCACTAACAAGAATATTTATTGGGCTCCCTGCGATAACTCAGCTCACTGATACAGACCTTGTTTGTGCTGGGTTAGCTGATCTCAGCATTGTAGCTTTAAGCGCACTACAATTAGCCTCAGCCACTGGCTAGCCTACCCAATTCTAATTGGTATCCCGTGAAACGGTGAGTATGTGCAAGTTGGCTAAGGACTGAATGGAGCTTTGATGTAAAGTGCCCTCCTCCACATCTTCCCAGCAGTCAACGCTCACTGTGTTCCTACTTGAATGATGTGCACTCTTGGGTCAGGTACTGGAGCGTACCCAGCACCCATAAATCCACAGAAAAGAGTCAATGATATCAGAGAAAAGCTGACGGGAAAGAATAATAGTGTGTCATATTTACAATATCCCCGATCAGAGCTTAACCATAGACTGTAGAGTCGCTGAGTTTGGTGAGGCCTTAACATAGAAACATAGAAAATAGGTGCAGGAATAGGCCATTCAGCCCTTCTAGCCTGCACCGCCATTCAATGAGTTCATGGCTGAACATGCACTTCAGTACCCCCTTCCTGCTTTCTCGCCATACCCCTTGATCCCCCGAGTAGTAAGGACTTCATCTAACTCCCTTTTGAATATATTTAGTGAATTGGCCTCAACTACTTTCTGTGGTAGAGAATTCCACAGGTTCACCACTCTCTGGGTGAAGAAGTTTCTCCTCATCTCGGTCCTAAATGGCTTACCGCTTATCCTTAGACTGTGACCCCTGGTTCTGGACTTCCCAAACATTGGGAACATTCTTCCTGCATCTAACCTGTCTAAACCCGTCAGAATTTTAAACGTTTCTATGAGGTCCCCTCTCATTCTTCTGAACTCCAGTGAATACAAGCCCAGTTGATCCAGTCTTTCTTGATAGGTCAGTCCCACCATCCCGGGAATCAGTCTGGTGAATCTTCGCTGCACTCCCTCAATAGCAAGAATGTCCTTCCTCAAGTTAAGAGACCAAAACTGTACACAATACTCCAGGTGTGGCCTCACCAAGGCCCTGTACAACTGTAGCAATACCTCCCTGCCCCTGTACTCAAATCCCCTCGCTATGAAGGCCAACATGCCATTTGCTTTCTTAACCGCCTGCTGTACCTGCATGCCAACCTTCAATGACTGATGTACCATGACACCCAGGTCTCGTTGCACCTCCCCTTTTCCTAATCTGTCACCATTCAGATAATAGTCTGTCTCTCTGTTTTTACCACCAAAGTGGATAACCTCACATTTATCCACATTATACTTCATCTGCCATGCATTTGCCCACTGACCTAACCTATCCAAGTCACTCTGCAGCCTCATAGCATCCTCCTCGCAGCTCACACTGCCACCCAACTTAGTGTCATCCGCAAATTTGGAGATACTACATTTAATCCCCTCGTCTAAATCATTAATGTACAAGAATCCTAAGAGTTAGTCTGTAACCCACCTATGGAAACTAAAGCTGGGTTAGGCCACATTTGCTTCTCTTTGTACATTGCAAAGCTGTTCAGTGGTCGTATTGAGCTTAATTAGAGAAACACCATCATGTTAAAAGAAAATAAGTTGGCACTTGCTTTAGTGCTGTAGTCAGCACATGACGTATATCAGAGATGTCTCTGTGCCATTTATACTGACCAGTTCAATGTAAATCAGCTGCAAATGTGTGTGAAAGAATGCATTATTCTGCATACCTTTAGTTTTGGTTCAAGTTAAATCCGTAACCCCAGAATTTTAAAGATTGTGTTCTAATATACTGCCTTACTGAATCACCTAAAGGTTGCCATCTTAGGAATGCATAAATAGCGAGTGTGGTTCAAATCTGAAGATCCAGTGCTTTTCTTTCACATCTCTTCAAATTGCAATAGGGTTTGGCGTGTACAAGTAGTCTTGATGAGTAATTTAATGCATTTCATTACTTGTGCTTTTTACTTGTTCGATTATAAACTCCCGAACATTAAAAATGGCATTGGTATTTTTCACGTGGAATGCGTATTGCGTTGTGAAAGAATGCTGTGCTGTGGAGTTTTTGCGCACATCTGACTCTTTAAGCATTGAAATCCATCAGTTTAGCTATGGTGTACAAAGGCTGTTAGAAAATGATTTATTTATTTTCCATTGTTAAAATCTGGCCCCCCTCAAAGGTTTTCCATGATGTGTGATTTTGAAAGGTGGCATTTCTGTTATTTGAAGTTATGGAAAATTGCTGATGAAAGCTAATGGGAATGAAAATTGCATTTTATTTGTTGAACAAAAATGTTTCCCCACCCCCACCCCGCCACCCGCTCCACCCACCTCGAACAAGAAATCATAGTAGTTTGATAAACTTATGCTGGCAAGAATTGTTCCTATTCCTGTTTGTGACACTTCCTGTTGTTTCACATGTTTGGCTGCTGCAGACGTTCTGTAACAATTGTTTCTTTTTAAAATTTGACAGACATTCACCAACTGCTGTCAGACTTTTTATATCGTCTGTTCCATTTAAGTTTCATTTTCTAAAAAAAAGTGCAATATTTTGGGGTCATTATCTTTACTTTGTGACCATCATGTTTCCACCCTTCTGCAAGCGGTGTTTCCCCCGCCCAAGTAGTTATTCTTGTCCCTTTGCTTAATTTGTAGACTTCATTGCATGGATGTTTCCTGTCAACCTGTTTCCTCCAGGTTCAAAAGCCTCAATTTGTACAAAACCGGTATGAGGTCTTGTGGAAAAGATGATGAATACCATGTACTATAAATGGCAGCTGCACCAGAGAGAAGGAGTTCTCTAACACTACAGATTTGTTCTAAAATACCACGCTGTAATAAAAAAGACTAGGTAAATCTTAAATTGACATTTATGGTTAACTCTTGAAGTACTGAAACAAGTTTACCAGCGAAAGTCTTTTAGAATATCAGGGATTATCATGAAAATCGCTCCAGAACAGAGATAATCTCCCAGTCATACCTAGCTCGAAGGAAGACAGTTATGGTTGTGGGAGATCAATCAGCCCAGCCCCAGGACATCGCTGCAGGAGTTCCTTAGGGCAGTGTCCTAGTCCCAACCATCTTCAGCAGCTTCATCAATGACCTTCCCTCCATCTTAACAACAGCAACTTGTATTTATATAGCGCCTTTAACCCAGTGAAACATCCCAAGGTGCTTCACAGGAGTATTATGCGATAAATATTTGATACCGAGCCGCTTAAGTAGAAATTAGCGCAGGTGAGGTCAAAGAGGTATGTTTTAAGGAGCATCTTGAAGGAGGAGAGTGAGGTAGAGAGGAGGAAAGGTTTACGCATGGATTTCCAGAGCTTGGGGCCTAGGCAACAGAAGGCACGGCCGCCAATGGTTGAGCAATTATAATTAGGGATGCCCAGGAGGGCAGAATTAGAGGAGTGCAGACATCCCGGGGTTGTGGGGCTGCAGGAGATTACAAGGATAGTGAGGGGCGAGACCAAGGAGGGATTTGAAAACAAGGATGAGAATTTTGAAATCGAGGTGTTGCTTAACCGGAAGCCAATGTATGTCAGCGAGAACAGGGGTGATGGGTGAGCGGAACTTGGTGCGAGTTAGGACACGGGCAGCTGAGTTTTGGATCACCTCTAGTTTATGTAGGGTAGAATGTGGGAGGCCTGCCAGGAATGCATTGGAGTAGTCAAGTTCAGAGGCAACAAAGGCCTGGGTGAGGACAGATGAGCTGAGGCAAGGGCAGAGATGGGTGATGTTACGGAGGTGGAAATAGGCAGTCTTAGTTATGCTGCGGATATGTGGTCGAAAGCTCATTTCAGGGTCAAATATGACACCAAGATTACGAACAGTTTGGTTCAGTCTCAGACAGAAGTTGGGGAGAGGGAGGGAGTCAATGGCTAGGGAATGGAGTTTGTGGTGGGGACCGAAAACATTGGCTACGGTCTTCCCATTCAATTGGAGAAAATTTCTGCTTACCCAGAATTGGCTGTCAGATAAGCAGTCTGACAATTTACAGACCGTGGAGGGGTCGAGAGAAGTGGTTAGTTATGTGGAGCTGGGTGTCATCAGCGTACGTGTGGAAACTGAAGTTGTGTTTTCAGATGATGTCGCCAAGGGGCAACATGTAGATGAGAAATAGGAGAGGGCCAAGGATAGATCCTTGGGGGACACCAGAGGTAATGATATGGGGGTGGGAAGAGAAGCCGTTGCAGGTGATTCTCTGGCAGCGATTAGATAGATAAGAATGGAACCAGGTGAGTGCAGTCCCACCCAGCTGGACGAGGATGGAGAGGTGTTGGAGGATAGAGTGGTTAACCATGTCAAAGACTGCAACAAGTCAAGAAGGATGAGGAGGGATAGTTTGCCTTTTGTCACAGTCACAAAGGATGTCATTCGTGACTTTGATGAGAGCCATTTCGGTTCTGTGGCAGGTGTGGAAACCGGATTGGAGGGATTTAAACATGGAATTGCGGGAAAGATGGGCACGGATTTTGGAGGCGACAACACCTTCAAGGACTTTGGAGAGAAAAGGGAGGTTGGAGATGGGGCGATAGTTTGCAAGGACGGATGGATCGAGGGTTGGTTTTTTGAAAGAGGGCTTATGACGGCAGATTTGAGGGAGAGCGGGATAGTACCTGAGGAGAGCAAACTGTTAACAATGTCAGTTAACATGGGAGGCAGAAAAGGAAGTTGAGTGGTCAGCAGTTTGGTGGGAATAGGGTCCAGGGAACAAGAAGTGGGTCTCGTGGACAGGATGAGCTCGGAAAGGTCATGAGGGGAGATTGGAGAGAAACTGGAGAAAGATGTGAGGTCAGGGGGCTTCCTTAGAGGAAGTTTGGCCTGGTGCGCTAGAGGAAGGAAGGGAAGAGGCAGCACAACTTGGAGACAAAGGAGTCCATAAGCTCCTCACACTTACTGTCGGAGGTGAGGGTGGAGACTGGGAGAGGGGTTTAAAAAGACGGTTAGTAATGGAGAATAGAAGCAGAAGTGGGAATGTTTGCTGATGATTGCGGTGTTCAGTTCTGAGATATTTTCCTTACGACATCACAACACACACTTATTCAAGATGGCTGTTAACTCAGGAACTTGTCAGGTGACCTGTCACCTGATGTCTTGGGCCAACATCCCCAGCATTGAAGCACTGACCACAATAGATCAGCTCCGCTGGGCAGGCCACATAGTTCGTATGCCAGAAACAAGACTCCCAAAGCAAGCGCTCTACTCTGAACTCCTTCGCGACAAACGAGCCAAAGGTGGGTGGAGGAAACGTTACAGGAACACCCTCAAAGCCTCCCTGATAAAGTGCGACATCCCCACTGACACCTGGGAGTCCCTGGCCATAGACCGCCCTAAGTGGAGGAAGTGCATCCCGGAGGGTGCTAAGCATCTCGAGTCTCGTCGCTGAGAGCATGAAGAAATCAAGCACAGGCAGCGGAAAGAGCGTGCAGCAAACCAGTCCCACCCACCCTTGCCCTCAACGATCATCTGTCCCACCTGTGACAGAGACTGTGGTTCTCGTATTGGATTGTACAGCCTAAGAACTCATGTTAAGAATGGAAGCAAGTCTTCCTCCATTCCGAGGGACTGCCTATGATGATGATTATTGCATTTACAGTAATGGCTACATTACCACAGTAGTCCACTAGGTGGAGCAGTAGTCCATTAGCTGGAACTACATTGCACTTCTCCCTCCTTAATGAAGAAGTAATTATAACAAACAATCATCATACATAACTTGCATGGTTATACATAACAAACGCTATGGACTTATTTTGCCATATTTACAAATCAAACTTAACCACTGATTTTCAGTTTCAAAGACGATACCTTCGCTCTCGAACAGAATTTTCCAAAATGGTGTCGAACTTAGACTCATTCTAGGCTGATCCTGAGGAAACATTTCCGCCAAGGGAAGCCCTTGATGTACATTTGAACTCTCTACAGCTTCAGATTGTTTGTCTGCCTGACTCGGACTTAAATTCTGACTTTCTCGTGGACTTGTTTCTAATACATTTGATGTAGGATTTGCTATTGGTACTCTACTTGTAATAAGACTAACTGATGAGTCAGAAATAACTGAATCATTCCAACTTTCAACTCCTTCCACATCTGTAGGTAAAATATGATCAATGTGAACAAACCTAACCGGTCCATGATCAAACACCTTGACCAAATATGTGCGAGGACCACATATCTTCACCACTCTTCCTGGTAACCACTTTAATCATTTATGGTGATGGTTCTTCACACTCACCTGCTGATTTAATTTCACACTTCTCTCTCTCGCTCTACCTCGATCATGAATTTCTTTAGATACATCATAGTGAACTAACATGATGCTCTCTAACAATTGGCTTTTACACTCTTTGACTGCTGTGTCGCATTCTTCTGACCATTTCCAATGGACCTGTTTTTTTTAACCGCTCATTCAGTGGATGTAACACTAGCCAAATTTGGTAGGAACTTCCCATAATAATTCAGAAGACCCAAAAATGATCGAAGTTCAGTGACATTCTTGGGAGTAGGTGCATTTCTAATTTCATCCAACTTTTCTTTGGTTGGATGTCATCATCATCATAGGCAGTCCCTCGAAATGAGATTGACTTGCTTCCAAAAAAGGATGAGTTCACAGATGTTTTAATGAAGGACCTAATATTCCAGGTCCTAAACTACATCCTGAAGAGTGGCAGAAACCTCTGCGTGGATTATTTTAACGTGGGGTGGCCATTGAACACCAGCCACCACACGGACTTGGCAGAGCTAGGTCTTGGTCCAGTGGCAAGGGTTATCCAAGACGACTGGCGATCTGTTCTGCTGCACGGACCGAGTGCGCGCACACATCGCAGTGTGGGCTGGCCCATGCTGCCCCTGGGCCCCTGGCCCCGAACTCACACCTCTCCTGGGCCCCTCACATCCCTCCACAGTCTCTTGTTGCTCCTGCTGCATCTGCCCACACTCCAATCACCGACCTGGACCTTGATGAGGTCACTCTTCGCTGCCATCGCCCTCTTGCACCAGCTCGCACTGCTCCCTGAAGTGACATGCCTCCACTCTGCTCATGGTTGGATGTAAACCATCTTTGTCTACGCTGTGCCTTAAGTACTCCACTGAGTTTTGAAATAACTCACATGCGAGCAGTCACTCGTACTCTGTGCTTCTCTAGCCATTTGAGCACTTCATTCAATATGCTATTATGGATTTGCCTGTTTGGTGCTGAAATGCATATGCCATATAAATAACATACTACCGCTACAATACCTTGCACAATCTGGTTCATCACCCCTTGGAATATGGTGGGGGTGGAAGACACTCCAAATGGTAGGCTATTAAATTGATATAGGCCTAGATGAGTATTTATAATCAAGCATGGCTTGGAGTCCTCATCTAGCTCTAGTTGTAAGTAGGCATTTGTAAGATCTAACTTTGAGAAGATCTGACCACCTGTCGGTGTTGAGAACAAATCTTCTACATTTGGCAATGTACTGGGGAGATTACCTTCTAGATCCTGGTTTACGGTTACTTTATAATCACCACACAACCTTACCTTATCATCGGACTTGGGTACAACAATGATGGGTGTAGCCCAATTACATAGATCTATCTTAGTGATAATGTTCTCAGTCTCTAGTCTTTTGAGTTCTTGCTCAACTTTCTCTGAGTGCATATGGTACGGGACGTGGCTTGCAGTAAACTGGTTGAGCGTCCTTCTGTACCCTGACACTCACCTTGAAGCCTTGGATCAGACTGCCTGTTTCGCAGAACACATTCAGATGACTTCTTGATGACATCATCCTTCGATGCAAATCTCATTTCAACATGAAAAATCTTACTCCAATCCAGCTTCAGTGATCCCAACCAATTTCTTCTTAGTAAGGCAGGCTTGTCTCCTGCCACTACTAAAAAAAAGGTAAGCTCTGAAATTGATCCTTGTATTTCACCAGTATGGTGATATGACCTCCCGCAGGAATGTTCTCTCCTGAGTCGACTCGCAGCTCCATCTTGGATTTCTCCAATGGGAAATCACGCAATTTGTTGAGGTATAGCGACTCCGGCACTACGCTCACGGATGCACCAGTGTCGATTTCCATGGGTATCTTGGTTCCTGCAACATCTACTTGGATGATATTTTTTGAATCACTGTTAGATACCCTCGGGCTCCTGATGATGTGTATCTCTTCGTCTGGTTGCTTTTCTTCCATGCTATCTAGTCTCTGGGGATTTCTAATTATAGCCTTGAGAGTTGGTTTCGTCATCATAGGCAGTCCCTCGAATCGAGGATGACTTGCTTCCACTTCAAAACGTTCACAGGTGTTTCAATGAAGGACCTAAAATTCCAGGTCCCGAACTAAATCTCGAAGTGTGGAAGATGCCTGTGCATGGATTTTTTTAACGTGTGGTGACTGTTGCACACCAGCCACCACACGGGCTTGACAGAGCTTGGTCTTGGTCCAGTGGCAAGAATTAACCAAGACGACTGGAGACCAGCTCTGCTGCACGGACCTAATGCGCGCACACATCGCAGTGTGGGCTGGCCCGTACTGCCCCTGGGCCCTCGGCTCTTCTGGGTCCCAAACTCACGCCTCTCCTTGGCCATGAGCATATTGCTCCACGATCTCTCGCCGCTCCTTCGCCCCGACCTCGCCGCTCCTGCTGTACCTGCCCATCCTCTAATCAGTGACCTGGATTTTGGTGACATCTAATTCAGTCGCCCTCTTCACTGCTGTTGCTCTCCTGCTCCAACACGTGCTGCTCTCTGGAGTGGTGTGCCGCCACGCTGGTTTACTCTTCAGCCGGCATGCCTTCGCAAGATGCCCAGTTTTCCTGCAGAAGAAATACTTTGCTCAAAGTTCTCCATATGTTAAGACAGAGTGTTGTCCCAGGCACTGATAGCATGACTTCAATGTATTGTTACCGTGGCCAGTTGCCGAGGCCTTGGGGCCCAACTGCTTTTTACTTTTTTCACCAGTAGGCGATTCATAGCAACATAGAAAATAGGCGCAGGAGTAGACCATTCAGCCCTTCGAGCCTGCACCGCCAGTCAATATGATCATGGCCGATCATGCAACTTCAGTACCCCATTCCTGCTTTCTCTCCATACCCCTTGATCCCTTTAGCCGTAAGGGCCACATCTAACTCCCTTTTGAATATATCTAACGATATATGTGGCCTCAACAACTTGCTGTGGTAGAGAATTCCACAGGTTCACAATTCTCTGAGTGAAGCAGTTTCTCCTCATCTCGGTCCTAAATGGCTTACCCCTTATCCTTAGACTGTGACCCCTGGTTCTGGACTTCCCCAACATTGGGAACATTCTTCCTGCATCTAACTTGTCCAATCCCGTCAGAATTTTATGTTTCTATGACCTCTCATTCTTCTAAATTCCAGTGAATATAAGCTAGTCAATCCAGTCTTTCTTCATAAAGGCCACCATTCAATAAGATCATGGCTGATCATTCCCTCAGTACCCCTTTCCTGCTTTATGTTTCTGAGATTCCCTCTCATCCTTCTAAACTCCAATGTATAAAGGCCCAGTTGATCCAGTCTCTCCTTATATGTCAGTCCTGCCATCCCGGGAATCAGTCTGGTGAACCTTTGCTGCACTCCCTCAATAGCAAGAATGTCCTTCCTCAGATTAGGAGACCAAAACTAACACAATATTCAAGGTGTGGCCTCACCAAGGCCCTGTACAACTGCAGCAAGACCTTCCTGCTCCTATACTCAAATCCTCTTGCTTTGAAGGCCAACATGCCATTTGCTGCCTTCACCGCCTGCTGTACCTCCATGCCAACTTTCAATGACTGATGTACCATGACACCCAGGTCTCGTTGCACCTCTCCTTCACCTCAATTGCCTGATGACTGGAAATGGTACAAAATTCTTGGGAATATTGGTCGGCCATGTCCATCGACACAGCTGTCTGACAAGCCAAATCAAAAGTCACGTTAGGAGTTGTCAATCACTTTCTTCTGATCACTTCATTTTTCATCCCACAAACAAAGTGGTCACGCAACGCTAGGTCCTGAAAATTTTCGAAGTGACAGTGAATAGATAGCTGCTTTAATGTTACAATGTACTCACTGATACTTTCGTCAATTAACTGATCTCGTGTTACAAAACAATAACTTTCAGCAATTTCCAGTGGCTCAGGACTGTAGTGCTGTTTTAACTTCTTTACAGTCGCCATAAATGATGTATCATTTGGCTTGACGGAAACGAGCACATTTTTCAGGGTTTCATGCACTTCGGGGCCTGCTTCGGTAAAGAAAGTAGCCCGTTTTCTTTTCAACACCACCTGGTTACAGTTTTCATCATCGAGGACTTCGATGATACTATTCGTGGTGAAAAACATTTCTAGCCGCTCTACATATGCTCCGAAAGTCTCGCGGTCACGATGGAATTTCCCCAAGTGTCCTATTATTTCCATCGGCATGGCCATCTGGACTCTGACAGTTCAGCCAAGTGTGCTTGTAATTTACTGTGGATTTTTAGCTTTTCTGCAAACAAAGGACCTCTCTCGTCTCTCTGTTGTTTGTGCGGAATCATCCAGCAACAAAAATTTCAGCTAGAGAATCTGATTATCCCATCCTTCATCGCCAGTGTCATATTTTCCTTATGACATCACAACACACACATTTACAAGATGGCTGTTAACTCAGGAACTTGTCAGGTGATGTCTTTATTGCATTGCCAGCAATGGCTGCATTACCACAGTAGTCCACGAAGTGGAACTATATTTCAAGTTCCATTCGCCACACCTCAGAAAATGAAGCAGTCCATGCCCGCATGCAGCAAGATGTGGACGATATTTAGGCTTGGGCTGATAAGTGGCATTTAACATTTGCGCCACACAAGTGCCAGGCAATGACCATCTCCAACAAGCGAGAGTCTAACCACCTCCCCTTGATATTCAATGGCATTAACATCGCTGATTCCCTGACCACCAACATCCTGGGGATCACTAGTGACCAGAAACTTAACTGGGCCAACCTTGGGAACAAGAGCAGGTCAGAAGCTGAGTATTTGCGATGAGTGTCTCACCTCCTGACTCCTCAAAGCCTCTCCACCATCTACAAGGTACAAGTCAGGGATGTGATTGAATACTCTCCACTTGCCTGGATGAGTGGAGCTCCAACAACACTCAAGAAGCTTGACACCATCCAGGACAAAGCAGCCCGTTTGATTGACACCACCTTCAACATTCACTCTCTCCATCACAAGCGCGCCGTGGCTGCAGTGTGTACCATCTACAAGATGCACTACAGTAACTCACCAAGGCTTATTTGGCAGCACCTCCCAAATCCCTGACCTCTACTACCTAGAAGGACAAGGGCAGCAGGCGCATGGGAGCACCATCGTCTGAAAGTTCCTGTCAATGTTACACACCATCCTGACTTGGAAATATATCGCCGTTCCTTTATTGTTGCTGGGTCAAAATCCTGGTCCTCCCTAACAGCACTGTGGGAGTTCCATTATTATAAGGACTGCAATGGTTCAAGAAGGTGGCTCACCACATCTTCTCAAGGGCAATTAGGGATGGGCAATAAATGCTGGCCTTGCCGGTGATGCTCACATCCTGGAACAAATTTTTTTTAAAACAACCAACCCACCCACCCCCCATCTATTTCTCACCCTCTCCCTCCACCCCAAGAAACAGGAATTTTTCTAAACTATTTTAAAAATGTTACCTCTCCAACTTGGCTTATTTTAGATTACTGACCAACTCGGCTTTTTTCAAATGTAATTAAAGGCCACCTATTAATCTAACTCGCGAGTGGATAATTCAGCCAGACTGTTGAGGTTCTGCCACAGATCACAAGTGGAATCTAAAATGCAGAAACATAGAAAATAGGTGCAGGAGTAGGCCATTTGGCCCTTCAAGCCTGCACCGCCATTCAGTAAGATCATGGCTGATCATTCCCTCAGTATCCCTTTCCTGGTTTCTCTCCGTACCCCTTTCCTGGTTTCTCTCCATACCCCTTGATCCCTTTAGCCGTAAGGGCCATACCTAACTCCCTCTTGAATATATCCAGTGAACTGGCATCAACAACTCTCTGCGCCAGGGAATTCCATAGATTAACAACTCTGAGTGAAGAAGTTACTCCTCATCTCAGTCTTAAATGGCCTACCCCTTATCGTAAGACTGTCCCCTGGTTCTGGACTTCCCCAACATCGGGAACATTCTTCCCGCATCTAACCTGTCCAGTCCTGTCAGAATCTTATACGTTTCTATGAGATCCCCTCTCATCCTTCTAAACTCCAGTGAATAAAGGCCCATTTGATCCAGTCTCTCCTCATATGACAGTCCAGTCATCCCTGGAATCAGTCTGGTGAACCTTCGCTGCACTCCCTCAATAGCAAGAACGTCCTTCCTCAGATTAGGAGACCATATTCCAGGTGAGGCCTCACTAAGGCCCTGTACAATTGCAGTAAGACCGCCCTGCTCCTATACTCAAATCCCCTAGCTATGAAGGCCAACATACCATTTGCCACCTTCACCGCCTGCTGTACCTGCTAGCCCACTTTCAGTGACTGATGAACCATGACACTCTGGTCTCGTTGCACCTCCCCTTTTCCTAATCTGCCATTCAGATAATATTCTGCCTTCGTGTTTTTGCCCCCAAAATGTATAACCTCACATTTATCCACATTATACTGCATCTGCCATGCATTTACCCACTCACCTAACCTGTCCATGTCACCCTGCAGCCTCTTCGCGTCCTCCTCACAGCTCACACCGCCACCCAGTTTAGTGTCGGCGTGAATTGGCTAGGATAGATTGGCAAATGATACTTAAGGGGTTGACAGTGGATGGGCAATGGCTGACATTTAAACACCGCATGGATAGTCTACAACAATTGTACATCCCTGTCTGGCGTAAAAATAAAATAGAGAAGGTGGCTCAACCGTGGCTATCAAGGGAAATCAGGGATAGTATTAAAGCCAAGAAAGTGGCATACAAATTGGCCAGAAATAGCAGCAAACCCGGGGACTGGGAGAAATTTAGAACTCAGCAGAGGAGGACAAAGGGGTTGATTAAGGCAGGGAAAATCGAGTACGAGAGGAAGATTGCAGGGAACATTAAGACAGACTGCAAAAGCTTCTATAGATATGTAAAGAGAAAAAGGTTAGTAAAGACAAACGTAGGTCCTCTGCAGTCAGAATCAGGGGAAGTCACAACGGGGAACAAAGAAATGGCAGACCAATTGAACAAGTACTTTGGTTCGGTATTCACTAAGGAGGACACAAACAACCTTCCAGATATAAAAGGGGTCAGAGGGTCTCGTAAGAAGGAGGAACTGAGGGAAATCCTTGTTAGTTGGGAAATTGTGTTGGGGAAATTGATGGGATTAAAGGCCGATAAATCCCCAGGGCCTGATGGACTGCATCCCAGAGTATTTAAGGAGGTGGCCTTGGAAACATAGAAACATAGAAACATAGAAAATAGGTGTAGGAGTAGGCCATTCGGCCCTTCTAGCCTGCACCGCCATTCAATGAGTTCATGGCTGAACATGCAACTTCAGTACCCCATTCCTGCTTTCTCACCATACCCCTTGATTCCCCTAGTAGTAAGGACTTCATCTAACTCCTTTTTGAATATATTTAGTGAATTGGCCTCAACAACTTTCTGTGGTAGAGAATTCCACAGGTTCACCACTCTCTGGGTGAAGAAATTCCTCCTCATCTCGGTCCTAAATGGCTTCCCCCTTATCCTTAGACTGTGTCCCCTGGTTCTGGACTTCCCCAACATTGGGAACATTCTTCCTGCATCTAAATTGACAGTCCATAGATTCTGGATCAGTTCCTATGGAATGGAGGGAAGCCAATGTAACCCCACTTTTTAAAAAAGGAAGGAGAGAGAAAACGGAATTCTAGACCGGTCAGCCTGACATCGGTAGTGGGTAAAATGATGGAATTAATTATTAAGGATGTCATAGCAGCGCATTTGGAAAGAGGTGACATGATAGGTCCAAGTCAGCATGGATTTGTGAAAGGGAAATCATGCTTGACAAATCTTCTGGAATTTTTTGAGGATGCTTCCAGTCGAGTGGACAAGGGAGAACCAGTTGATGTGGTATATTTGGACTTTAAGAAGGCTTTCAACAAGGTCCCACACAAGAGATTAATGTGCAAAGTTAAAGCACATGGGATTTGGGGTAGTGTGCTGACGTGGATTGAGAACTGGTTGGCAAACAGGAAGCAAAGAGTAGGAGTAAATGGGTACTTTTCAGAATGGCAGGCAGTGACTCGTGAGGTACCGCAAGGTTCTGTGCTGGGGCTCCAGCTGTTTACATTGTACATTAATGATTTAGACGAGGGGATTAAATGTAATATCTCCAAATTTGCGGATGACACTAAGTTGGGTGGCAGTGTGAGCTGCGAGGAGGATGCTATGAGGCTGCAGAGTGACTTGGATAGGTTAGGTCAGTGGGCAAATGCATGGCAGATGAAGTACAATGTGGATAAATGTGAGGTTATCCACTTTGGTGGTAAAAACAGTGAGACAGACTATTATCTGAATGGTGACAGATTAGGAAAAGGGGAGGTGGAACGAGAACTGGGTGTCATGGTACATCAGGCATTGAAGGTTAGCATGCAGGTACAGCAGACGGTTAAGAAAGCAAATGGCTTATTGGCCTTCATAACGAGGGGATTTGACTACAGGGGCAGGGAGGTGTTACTACAGTTGTATAGGGCCTTGGTGAGGCCACACCTGGAGTATTGTGTACAGTTTTAGTCTCCTAACTTGAGGAAGGACATTCTTGCTATTGAGGGAGTGCAGCGAAGGTTCACCAGACTGATTCCTGGGATGGCAGGACTGACATATCAAAAAAGACTGGATCAACTGGGCTTGTATTCACTGGAGTTCAGAAGAATGAGAGGGGATCTCATAGAAACGTTTAAAATTCTGATGGGTTTAGACAGGTTAGATGCAGGAAGAATGTTCCCAATGTTAGGGAAGTCCAGAACCAGGGGTCACAGTCTAAGGATAAGGGGTAAGCCATTTAGAACCGAGATGAGGAGAAACTTCTTCACCCAGAGTGGTGAACCTGTGGAATTCTCTACCACAGAAAGTTGTTGAGGCCAAATCACTAAATATATTCAAAAAGGAGTTAGATGTAGTCCTTACTATTAGGGGGATCAAGGGGTATGGCGAGAAAGCAGGATTGGGGTACTGAAGTTGCATGTTCAGCCATGAACTCATTGAATGGCGGTGCAGGCTCGAAGTGCCGAATGGCCTACTCCTGCACCTATTTTCTATGTTTCTATGTGTCATCCGCACTCAATTCCTTCATCTAAATCATTAATGTATATTGTAAAGAGCTGGGGTCCCAGCACTGAGCCTTGCGGTACTCCACTAGTCACTGCCTGCCATTCTGAAAAGGACCCATTTATCCCGACTCTCTGCTTACTGTCTGCCAACCAGTTCTCTATCCACGTCAGTACATTACCCCCAATACCATGCGCTTTGATTTTGGACACCAATCTCTTGTGCGGGACCTTGTCAAAAGCCTTTTGAAAGTCCAAATACACCACATCCGCTGGTTCTCCCTTGTCCACTCTGCTAGTTACATCCTCAAAAAAAATTCTAGGAGATTTGTCAAGCATGATCTCCCTTTCATAAATCCATGCTGACTTGGTTCGATCCTGTCACTGCTTTCCAAATGCACTGCTATTTCATCCTTAATGATTGATTCCAACATTTTCCCCACTACTGATGTCAGGCTAACCGGTCTATAATTACCTGTTTTCTCTCTCTCTCCTTTTTTAAAAGTGATGTTACATTAGCTACCCTCCAGTCCGTAGGAACTGATCCAGAGTCGATAGAATGTTGGAAAATGATCACCAATGCATCCACTATTTCTAGGGCCACTTCCTTAAGTACTCTGGGATGCAGACTATCAGGCCCCGGGGATTTATCAGCCTTCAATCCCAGTAATTTCCCTAACACAATTTCCCGCCTAATAAGGATATCCTTCAGTTCCTCCTTCTCACTAGACGCACTGTCCTCTCGTACATTCAGAAGGTTATTTGTGTCTTCCTTCGTGAAGACAGAACCGAAGTATTTGTTCAATTGGTCTGCCATTTCTTTGTTCTCCATTATAAATTCACCTGAATCCGACTGCAAGGGATCTACGTTTGTCTTCACTAATCTTTTTCTCCTCACATATCTAGAGAAGCTTTTGCAGTCAGTTTTTATCTTCCCTGCAAGCTTCCTCTCGTATTCTATTTTCCCCCTCTTAATTAAACCCTTAGTCCTCCTCTGTTGAATTCTAAATTTCTCCCAGTCCTCAGGTTTGTTGCTTTTTCTAGCCAATTTATATGCCTCTTCCTTGGCTTTAACACTATCCTTAATTTCCCTTGTTAGCCACAGTTGAGCCACCTTCCCCGTTTTATTTTTACTCCAGACAAAGATGTACAATTGCTGAAGTTCATCCGTGTGATTTTTAAATGTTTGCCATTGTTTATCCACCGTCAACCCTTTAAGTATCCTTTGCCGGTCTATTCTAGCCAATTCACACCTCATACCGTCAAAATTACCTTTCCTTAAATTCAGGACCCTAGTTTCCGAATTAACTGTGTCATTCTCCATCTTAATAAAGAATTCTACCATATTATGGTCACTCTTCCCCAAGGGGCCTCGCACAAGATTGCTAATTAGTCTCCTCTCATTACACATCACCCAGTCTAGGATGGCCAGCTCTCGAGTTGGTTCCTCGACATATTGGTCTAGAAAACCATCCCTAATACACTCTAGGAATTCCTCCTCCACTGCATTGCTACCAGTTTGGTTAGCTCAATCAATATGTAGATTAAAGTCGCCCATGATAACTGCTGTACCTTGATTGCACACATCCCTTATTTCTTGTTTGATGCTGTCCCCAACCTCACTACTGCTGTTTGGTGGTCTGTACACAACTCCCACTAACGATTTCTGCCCTTTGGAATTCCGCAGCTCCACATCATCCAGGCTAATGTCCCTCCTTACTATTGCAATAATTTCCTCTCTAACCAGCAAAGCCACCCCGCCTCCTTTTCCTCTCTGCCTATTCTTCCTAAATGTTGAATACCCAGCCATGTCTCCGTGATGCCAATTACATCATATCCGTTAACTGCTATATGCGCAGTTAATTCATCCACCTTATTCCGAATACTCCTCGCATTGAGGCACAGAGCCTTCAGGCTTGTCTTTTTAACACACTTTGCCCCTTTAGAATTTTTCTGTAATGTGGCCCTTTTTGTTTTTTGCCTTGGGTTTCTCTGCCCTCCACTTTTACTATTCTCCTTTCTGTCTTTTGCTTCTGCCTCCATTTTATTTCCCTCTGTCTCCCTGCATAGGTTCCCATCCCCCTGCCATGTTAGTTTAGCTCCTCCCCAACAGCACTAGCAATCACTCCCCCTAGGACATTGGTTCTGGTCCTGCCCAGGTGCAGACCTTCCGGTTTGTACTGGTTCCATCTCCCCCAGAATTGGTTAGTGTCCCAGGAATTTGAACCCCTCCCTCTTACGCCACTCCTCAAGCCACATAGTCATCTGAGCTATCCTGCGATTCCTACTCTGACTAGCACGTGGCAATGGTAGCAATCCTGAGATTACTACCTTTGAGGTCCTACTTTTTAATTTAGCTCCTCGTTCCCTAAATTCATCTCGTAGGACCTCATTCCGCTTTTTACCTATATCGTTGGTACCTATATGCACCACGACAACTGGCTGTTCACCATCCCTTTTCAGAATGTCCTGCACGCGCTCCGAGACATCATTGACCCTTACACCAGGGAGGCAACATACCATCCTGGAGTCTTGGTTGCGGCCGCAGAAACGCCTATCTATTCCCCTTCCAATTGAATCCCCTATCACTATAGCACTCGCACTTTTTTTCCTGCCCTCCTGTGCAGAGCCACCCACGGTGCCATGAACTTGGCTGCTGCTGCCCTCCCCTGATGAATCATCCCCCTCAACAGTACTCAAAGCGGTGTATCTGTTTTGCAGGGGAATGACCGCAGGGGACCCCTGCACTACCTTCCTTGCACTGCTCTTCCTGCTGGTCACCCATTTACTATCTGGCTGTGTACCCTTGACCTGCGGTGAGACCAACTCGCTAAACTTGCTATTCATGTCATTCTCAGCATCATGGATGCTCCAGAGTTCATCCACCCGCAGCTCCAGTGCCGCAATGCGGTCCGTCAGGAGCTGGAGGCGGATACACTTCCCGCACACGTAGTCGTCAGGGACACCGGAAGCGTCCCTGACTTCCCACATTGTACAGGAGGAGCATAAGACGTGTCCGAGCTGTCCTGCCATGACTTAACCCTGAGATAATCTTAATTTGGCAACAACAATGCTAAATGTTGCTTACTGATAGAGAAAAGAAAAAAGAAAAGCTACTTCCCAATCACTTACCCCCTTGGCTGTGACCTCACCTTTCGATTTCCTTTTTTGCCTCCCTCCTGCTGCTGCACCAGCTGGCCTCTCGCCAACTCACCAACGCTGGGCCTTTTTATAGGCCTCCCCACTCCCCACGCTGCCTCTCACTGACTCACGAACTCCTGCTGCCTCTCGCCGACTCAACAGCGCTGGCCATTTTTATAGGCCTCCCCACTCCCCACGCTGACTCACGAACTCCCGAAGCTCATCAGGGGCACCAGACTGAATGAAGGTAGATTTAACTTGATTCTTGCTGCGGTTAAAATTAAGAATGATCAGTCTATAGTAGCATTGAATAATCTGTTTTAACTCAGTGATGCTATTTTAGTGCTATTATTTTCATGACAAATTTATACTGACAGTGAAGTTAGCTAATTGTGAAAGGTGTATAGAACAGCCATTACCCAGATTTGGATGCACTGGGGGTGAAATTGCGCCTTTTCATAGCCCCGTTCGCACCTCCGGGAGGGCAAGACACTTGTCGCCTGCATAGCGCTTCCTTTAGCGCCCCAGTAACACCTCGGTTACTGCCCCCGAAGAAAGTGGAACGCGCGAGATTGCACTCCACTTCCTTTAAGGGGCGGTGAGGACCATTCCGCGACGGGGACAGGACCGGACTTCTGCACCGAGTGCTAAAAGTCCCGGCCCCAGAAGGTTCCTGCTCCAATTTCGCCCCCACTGTCTCAACCTACCCCACCTAAGTAGGCAGCTTTGGTAGAGTTGGAACCGTGTTAATTCTAGTCTAACGAGTGGGGCCAAAACCAATCCAGTGTGCATTATGGTGATCATTGAAAGCTTCTTCCATCTACTGATCAAGTTATGCTCTGAAATTTGGAGGAAAGCGGAGTGCCCATTGTGTGCAGCAAGAGAGAGCTGGTTATTGCAAGTGAGGAAGAGTTACTTAATGTGCTTCATTCACGCTGGACAAGCCAATGCAATAGAGACATGTGTTTCTACAATTAGACCTGGTGCTATATATTTTTTCAAAAAATAAACTACATGAAACTCATAGTGAACAGACTTTTACTGCAGACTTGTGCCATCAATCTTTTTGCTGCCATTGGTATAATACATGTATAATAATATGCTATATATTCTATATCTGATTAGCACTGAAAAAGGAGGTGGGCACTATCATGAAAGCATGTTGAAAGTTGGGCATGTGAAATATTTATGGTAAACGTCAACATTACCAAACCACCCTGCAGGTGATCAGCTCCACATCTATATGTGTGACCATCTGTCATCTCATCATGTCCCCCCTCATTTACACACACAACAGAACTTTTACTGCCATGATTTCACATTGTTTGACAATAATCTGGACTCTCAATAATAAAGAGTTATGTTACATCAACACTAGGACAACTTCTCCGAGTTATTCCAAAAAAAATCATTGTACAGAAAGTGCCAAAATTATCTCATTCACTGGCCTCTGTCATGAATCGAGCATAACCAGGTTAGATGCCTCTAAAGCATTTTTATGACTACATATCCAGTATCTGTGTTAAAATCTCCGTATTATAAGCACATATTGAGAATCCTGTTATCACTGCAAATCTTGCAGATAATCTTCAGCCTATTTCACAATGTTTTTTTTATTGCTCTACATATTATTTCGGTCAGCCATTCTTCCATGTACCTAATACGATGGATGACCTGTACTGATTTTATTCAATATAGATAATTTTGGGTTTGACCAGATTACATGGTCACTGTAGTTTAGAATTAAAGGAAAGTTAATCAGTTAAATGTCTGCATGGATATCTAGTGCTATAATTATAATGAGCTCATAACTCTACATAAGTGCTCCTAAATGTATTAGCTTCTGACATTGTGCATGCTCAAACTAGGAAGATTATCATTAAGGGGAATAAAAGCCAGGAAACAACAGAAATAAAAACAAATACACAGATTGAAAGTGAGGCTGTCACTGGGAGCTGGAACTGACCTACCATACAAATACCAAAGAGGCTTGGAACAAGAAATGGATGCAGAGTGACCAGATGGGTAGCCACAGTGATTGTTGGCCAATGCCAAAGCAAAGCTGTAACAATGCCGGACTGTATAATGTCGGAGTGTTGAAAGAGGAAGCACTGCTGTCAGTCTGTGACCTCTGGCAGTATTGCCTGAGTCCATCCAGGGGGTCTTGGGCATTCAACAAGAAGAAACAAAGGGCCCGAAATTCAGTACTGCTGGAAAGCTGGTGGTCCACCCACCTTTTTGGGGCCATTAGCGGCAAAAAAATTTTGTGGCTGGGCCACCCCATATTCAGCTCAAAAAATGAAAAAAAATGGGTTCCAGGGCTAATGAACCCTTCCAAAGTGGATTTTTCAGTGGTGTTGGCTGTCTTAATTTGAGTGATATGACCACTGAGAAATTCAGCATGCAGGTAAGGGTTTCTAACTTTTTAAAGGCCAGGATTTGCAGCAAGGCCCTGAGGGGGCAATGAGTTTGGAAGGATGGCTGGTGTAAGAGGTGCAAGGAGAGCCAACAGGTTCACTGATATACAGCTGGAGACACTGATGGACGGTGTGGAGGACAGAAGAAGAATATTGTTTCCTGACATTGGAAGACCTGGCAGACCGCCAGTACATAATGCATGGAAGGAGATTGCAGGGGAGCTGTCAGGTACCTCCATATATGTGAGGATGCAGCTGGCCAGTCTGCACCCGGCCCTTCCAGGCCCAGAGGTGTTCCGTGGGCATCCGAGAAGGACAGCTGTAGGTCCTAGACGACAACCACAGCAGCCTTCCTGGACCTATGATGCAGACATAGGGATGATAGTTAGGTGTAGTGTTAGGGTAATCACCCTTAACAGGTGTTCTGGTGAGATGCAGAGGTAAAACATGATTACAGTATTGTTATATTCTTTATGTTCTATTTTTGCAGTGATTTGGATAATTTGATAAATTTTTATTTTTGGCACATATATCTGGCCAGGTGTTTCATCTAGGAGTGGGCAATTCTGCGTTAAGGCACTCATTGCGATGGCCGTTGAAATTGGGACCTGACGGGTCATGTGTGGATGGGATTATCTGAAGCGAACAGCTATGAGACGCAGCTGCACTTCCCTTCCAGGGTTGCGATGGGGATGACGCCTCCTAGCTCTGGGGCAACGGGGATCCTCCTCCTCCTCCTCCTCCTGCACCACCTCCTCCTCCTCATCAGGTGGTTCTGCTGGCTCGACCTCCAGAGGCTGACCCTTATGATGGCCAGGTTGTGCCGCATGCAGCAGACCACGACGATTATGGAGACCCGTTGAGGAGAGTACTTCAAGGTGCCACCAGAGCGGGCCAGGCACTGGAACCTCTGCTTAAGGATGCCTATGCACTGCTCGATGATGCACCTGGTCACTTTGGGCAATCACTCGACCAGCTCCGTTGGGCAGGCCACATCGTCCGCATTCCGGACACAAGACTCCCAAAGCCAGTACTCTACTCGGAACCCCTACATGGCAAGCGAGCCCCAGGTGGGCAGAGGAAACATTTCAAGGACACCCTCAAAGCCTCTTTGATAAAGTGCAACATTCCCACCGACACCTGGGAGTCCCTGGCCAAAGACCGGCCTAAGTGGAGGAAGAGCATCCGGGAGGGTGCTGAGCACCTCGAGTCTCGTCGCCGAGAGCATGCAGAAAACAAGCGCAGGCAGCGGAAGGAGTGTGCGGCAAACTAGACTCCCCACCCACCCTTTCCTCCAACGACTATGTCCCACCTGCGACAGAGACTGTAATTCCCGAGTTGGACTGTTCAGTCACCTGAGAACTCACTTTTGAAGTGGAAACAAGTCTTCCTCGATTTTAAGGGACTGGCTATGATGATGATGATACACCTGGTGACACGATGAGCGTCATTGTATGCATGCTCTGTCCTGGGGTTCCGTAGTGGAATGAGCAACCAAGTGGACAGGGGATAACCCTTGCCCCCACGCAGCCTACTGCAATCCTGATTGAGGCCGGTGAAGATGGCGGGCACACTGATCTGGCGCAGAATGAACGAATCATGGCTGCTGCCTCCCTTGCCCACTGCCTGTCTGCATGGTTGCTGATGGCGACACCTTCTGCGTGCTGCCCTGCTTCTGACTAGGTGTGGCCCTCCCAACACTCCTCCCATCCTCAGGGTGAACCCTGTCAAGCAGGTCCCTGCAGCCCACAATGAGGCCTATAGGCCTCTACTAAAGAGTCAGACCTGAAAGTTGTACAGAAGTCTTTGAAAACCTCTGAGCACCACTCAACCGGTTTAATGAAGCTAAAACAATTACTAAAACTATTTACCTATCCAATAGACTCAATCGCAGCAAAACTCCAGCGGTGTCGCGTTCGTGCACTGACTGGAAAAGCTCGCGGGGACACTGCCTGAAGAAGCCGCGTTTTTTTGTTGCTGAATATCGCGGGCGTGGCCGTTTTCTAGTGGCCCGCCCGCTGATGACCTCACTGCACCACTAACTCCTTTAGCATGGCTTCATCCTGCAGATTCTGGCGGAAGTGCGCACCGCTCAAATCGCCCCCCCTCGCTGAATATGGCTCGGGGAGGGAAAAACATCCGATCGCGGCGTTTCGATCAGCCGCCCAAACCCCGCGGTAGCCGTCCCTTCAGGGACGGTGAATTTCGGCCCCCACACTCTTTTTGGATAATTGGGTGATGAGTTGTTGAGATAAGACCCGGTAGTGGAGGAGATTATTGAAGTAAAGCTGAAATGGGCTCAGATTCATTTTGAGGAATAAGTTCACCAAAGCAAAATATTAAGCTCAGAATGAGTGTCTCTCTTTTTTTTCTCCTCACTGATTTTACCCCCTAACTACTTCTCCTGAAGGCACTGATTGCTTGCTGAGGTATGACTTCTTAGGCAATGGTTGCCCTCAGTATCCAACTGAAGTGACCAACATTCATGTTTGAGCCCCAATAAAGAATGTCAGTCAACCATGAAGGCCCCCCCCCCCAGTTGCAGCCAGCCCTGTTCCCTGTCCATGTGTGCTCACCAATACCTCCAGAAGTCGCTGGATAGTGATTAGGCATTGGATTCCTGACTGATTTTCTCCTCCCCAACCTAAGGGAATAAAGCTTTATTCCTCCCAAAATTACCTGGTTAAAATCCAATTATATATCAACTGCATTTCTCCTGACCTCTGTGTGAATAATGTCTTCAAAAATGTGCTACCCAGTTAGCTAAAGTTAACCACCTTTTTCTGTGTCTATGCTGTGACTGTTTTAACAAGTTCTACTTTTCCAGAATTTAGTTCCCTCAAAATCATTTCCAAGTCTGTCTCCATCTGATGTTAAACTTACCGGACAGAAATAAATACAGAGGAGATTTTTCAGTTCCAAATTCAAGCTTTGATATGAATTGTAGATATTTTAGTTGTTAATGGGGACCAATATAAATCGGTTGTTTGTTGAGTTGTGACAAGTGATTGTTGAAAATTGAAAATAGAAAGGTTTACAGCTCTGAATGTTTGGACTAAAAATTGGATCCCAGCTGCCCTTGGATGTGTTAATAATTTCCTATAAAGTTAGAAAAGGGAATTGGATAAGTACCTGAAGGAAAGAAAATTGCAAAGTAATGGGGAAAGGATGAGGTGTGGGACGAGCTGAGGTGCTCTTGCAGAGAGCCAGCACAGGCTCGATGGGCCAAATGGCCTCCTGTGCTATAACCATTCTATGATAAACCTGTGGCAATCTCTAAAACTGAAAGAAAGATATAGGAAAGAGATAAATGACCTGTTCTTCACACCTCCTTGAAGAATAAGCATATTGAGCTGCATTAAGGGCGCACGTCAGAAAAAGTATTTTTTTTGTCTGGCACGTAAGAAGAACCAGGGATGAACATCACCTTTGTTTCAATGACGTCACATGGAAGCGATGCAGTAAAAAAAACTTAAGATGCAATTTACATTGTATTATTTTTTGGATGCATCTATTTGTACTAACTAAATTGCAGCCGTTTCTCTGATTGGCTCTTCATTATCACATGACCTATTGCTGATTGGTGCTTGGAGGATAAGCCACACCCTGAAGTTTCTCTGGAATGTGTGAATGGAACCTTCCAGCCTAACTTTGCACATTGCAACATGATCCATTTTGATTTCAGAAGTCAGAAAGGACACATCCCTCCCCCAGCCAAAGTGCCTTAACCCAGCACGTGCATGAACTTACCCCCGCCCCCAAAACCCCCGACCATAGTTGGGTCATTATGTACGAATTGTTAACAGGTTTATTGGGTATGAAGTGAATAGTGACAGTGTCATGACTTCTGGATTTCATCCACCCCAACGATGTCCCTTGTAGGGGGTTGGAAGAACGTGATCTGTCTGCCCTGTGTTCCCCCCCCTCCCCCACCCGTGTCTCTCTTCTCTCCGCTCTCTCTCTCTCTTTCCCACTCCCCTCTCTCTCTTTCCCACTCCCCTCTCTCTCTTTCCCACTCCCCTCTCTCTCTTTCCCACTCCCCTCTCTCTCTTTCCCACTCCCCTCTCTCTCTTTCCCACTCCCCTCTCTCTCTTTCCCACTCCCCTCTCTCTCTTTCCCACTCCCCTCTCTCTCTTTCCCACTCCCCTCTCTCTCTTTCCCACTCCCCTCTCTCTCTTTCCCACTCCCCTCTCTCTCTTTCCCACTCCCCTCTCTCTCTTTCCCACTCCCCTCTCTCTCTTTCCCACTCCCCTCTCTCTCTTTCCCACTCCCCTCTCTCTCTTTCCCACTCCCCTCTCTCTCTTTCCCACTCCCCTCTCTCTCTTTCCCACTCCCCTCTCTCTCTTTCCCACTCCCCTCTCTCTCTTTCCCACTCCCCTCTCTCTCTTTCCCACTCCCCTCTCTCTCTTTCCCACTCCCCTCTCTCTCTTTCCCACTCCTCTCTCTCTCTTTCCCACTCCCCTCTCTCTCTTTCCCACTCCCCTCTCTCTCTTTCCCACTCCCCTCTCTCACTTTCCCACTCCCCTCTCTCTCTTTCCCACTCCCCTCTCTCTCTTTCCCACTCCCCTCTCTCTCTTTCCCACTCTCCTCTCTCTCTTTCCCACTCCCCTCTCTCTCTTTCCCACTCCCCTCTCTCTCTTTCCCACTCCCCTCTCTCTCTTTCCCACTCCCCTCTCTCTCTTTCCCACTCCCCTCTCTCTCTTTCCCACTCCCCTCTCTCTCTTTCCCACTCCCCTCTCTCTCTTTCCCACTCCCCTCTCTCTCTTTCCCACTCCCCTCTCTCTCTTTCCCACTCCCCTCTCTCTCTTTCCCACTCCCCTCTCTCTCTTTCCCACTCCCCTCTCTCTCTTTCTTTCTCTCTTCCCCCAAGACACACTCTCACTCCCCTCTCCCTGCAAATCTGTTCTATAATGTTGCACCAATCGACGCATAAAAAAGACCCAGTTAGACATTTGTTCCTCTTGCCCCCATCAACTCTGCTTCCATGAGATGACTAGGCTGATAGTGAGAACTCCATGATGGAGCATCTTGGCACACCAATACACAGTGTCACAAACCTGTCTGCTGCTGTATTTTTTTGTTATCTGGTTAAGTAATATTGCTGCTTTTAGCAACTATATTCAGTATGTTGTTGCAGACCACACATGCTCAACCTTGGGTTCCTATGGGGTGATGTCGCTGCGAGCAATTTTGGCAAACTCAAATGTTTGATGTTTCTAATAGATGTCTTTCACAAAATATCTCAGATAAAGGAGCTGTCAATTTGGTTGCACATAAGATTCAGTTTCGATGCCTATAATACTCTTTTGGAACCCTTTTTTAACAAGCAGAAAATGCATACAAAAGTTAACTAATCACCTTTGTGCATTCCCTTCGTACCTGTCTTCCGTGAGCCTTTGCCTGTCCTAGTGATCCTACGCAGCGCTACTCCAATGGCTGCAGCATGACTTTCAGTGGAAGAGACTGCAGATGGCCTTGGAGGACGACCTCGAGCAGCTCTGGGCCTAGAAGGCCTGGCTTCAGCCTGAACCATCACGACATGGGTGGCAGCAGTCTGAGCTGGCTGGTTGATCGGCAACAGCAAGAGCACTGGCGGAGTGGTAGGGGTGGGAGGGCGAATGCTGTCTTCCTGAGAGAGGACAGCAGGTTTGGGCTCCGTGAAGCCACTACCATTCCTCGGGGCCGTGCCTCAGCAAACCCAGTCATCTGTTGGAGGACAAATTGTTCCACTGCTGTGACACGTCCCTTTGAACACAGTAATCCACAGCCACGATGGCAGCAGTCTAAGCTTGCATGGCAGCTCGCTGACCTTGCATGACAGCAGTCTGAGCTTCCACTGCAGCACTCAGCCATTGGGTGGCAGCTGCTGGTGCTGCACTGGAAGCTGTGACATTGGCCATCAGATGCTGCATCAAGGTTGGGTCCACAAGTGCGCTAATGGAGTTGGCCACCACTTCCATGTTGGAAAGGATGGGCTCCAAGCTCTGCGCAAAGACCAGTGGTGCCGGACTCCTCCACGATCCTTGATATTGCCGCAGGCTTTCTGGCAGGCCCCCAAATGTAACAAGCATTTCACTGCATATACCCATCAGTGTTCTACTGTAGCCTGGCCCATCAAAGTCCTCGTCTGAGCCCTCTGCAGCCAAACCCGTCTGCGAACTCGTTCTCTGGTGATGTGACAACTCTGCTATCCTTGCCCCCTGTCCTGGCTACAGCCCACTCGTGCCCGGTATTTCACTTCTAATCTATCTCCAAGATATGCGTAGTGTCAATATCTGAGCTGGTGGCTGCGAGAATGAAATCAAGTGACGGTGCCGTGTTGTCATCATCACTCTCTTGATGTTCCTTCATTGCCTGGCCAGGTTGCACCGTAGTTATCTGAAAGAAAAAGACACGAGAGCTATATTATGGTGCGGAGTGGGGTCGGGGAGGGGGAAGTAAGCGATACATGCTGACACCATCTCAAGCTTGTAAATCAGAAGAATGCGCAGAATGAGGTGGAAGTGGGATGTGAGAAGGAGGATAGGTATGAGGATACCGTCATCTTCAATGGTTTCGGCCCCGCTGCCTGCCATGGCCTCATCAATGGCCTCATCAATGGCCCTCAAAACAATGGCTAGCACTGTCTCTTCCATGGGGGTTAGGACACGCAGGCATGCCTGGCCCCTTCAGTTGTGCGCCATTTTGTCCTGCAAGAGAGAGTGAAGTGCATCAGTGAGTGTCGTGCAATCTGTTTTGGTGATGTGGCTCTCATAGTTGAATAGCTGGAAGTGTGTGCAAGCTGTGAGGCTTGCAGCAGTGCTAAATGGGTGAATGTTTGGTATGAGGCTTGATGGATAGAGATTGTTGGTAGATGAGTGATGGGGGTGTGATGAATTGAGCAGTGGCTGAGGCTACTGGTGCAGTTGGTAGGATATGACATTTGAGGATGCATTCATTGACTTGACCACTCATGAGGTCATTGAACTTCTTGGCACTGCATCCAGGTCCTCGGAGCTTGACTCCTGGCATTGACCTCCACGGCTATCTGCTCCCACTGCCTTATGAGCGTGTGTCTGGAGAGCCTATTTCCCCCTCTCCCCTGCTGGGGATACAGGACATCGATCCTCCTTTCCACTTCCTCCACCAAAACCTCCAATATAGCATCTTAAGACTTTGGACCCTGCTCTCTCTTCCCTGTTGTGCCATTCTTTACTCTTTCCCAGGTCAGAATCTCTTCAAACACAACTCCCAGTATCTGCTTCAGCCACAATGCACCTCCCCTTTAAGAGGTGCAGGCTAGCTTTAAGCAGTGCAGGCTAGTTTTAAGTGGTGCTAGCCTCACATGATATTGGCAGTCCGCTGATGCATCCAGCCAATGAACACCGCAATTAGCAGATAGCATTCAAATGAAGTTGGTGCACTGCCTGCATTGCAGTCAATGGGCGCTGGTTAACTGCGCATTGCAGTCCCTGCATCCCTGCGCCCGTTTTCGAAGGCTATCCAATTTAACCCCCAAAGAATTTGAAACAAACTAGATTTCAGAATGTGACTGAAAATAATTAACAATTTGAAGATTTCGCTACTGAACTTGCCTTAACAAATTACATTTTTAAGCATAATATTTCATAGATGTCACAAATCTGTATATATTGCATGTTCATGCCCAGTCCATCTGTAGAACATGGTTAAACTTGTTTCCTATATGATTGAACTGCTGTCATTTGAGCAGAAATTGTAAATGTGAAAATACTGATCTTTACTTTCTGTTCTCTATAAAGGCAGTTTTTACACTGACACTTGTTTAGTTTGGATTTGAGGAGACCGCCCATCCATGAGAGAGCTCCGAGCATTTACACTGCTAAATACTGCGGCTTTATTCCAATGGCATAATTGTAGACTCACAGAAAACTGTGTCTATGTTTCTGTATCTGGGATAATGTATAAAAGCAGAAAGTTGCTTCAAGGTCACCAGTCTCTCTGAATCCAATCTAAACAAGTGTCAGTACAAAAACACCTTAAGATTGAAAAAGGCCAAGACCTGAAGATTGCAGTTTTCACAAACCACTTTCTGTATTATCATCATCATAAATATAAGATAATAACCGATAAATCCAATAAGGAATTCAGGAGAAACTTCTTTACCCAGAGAGTGGTTAGAATATGGAACTCGCTACCAAAGGGAGTAGTTGATGCGAATAGCATAGATGTTTTTAAGGGAAAGCTAGATAAATACATGAGGGAGAAAGGAATAGAAGAATATGCTAATGGGGTTGGATGAAGTAGGGTGGGAGGAGGCTCATGCGGAGCATAAATACTGCCATTGACCAGTTGGACCAAATGGCCTGTTTCTGTGCTGTAAATTCTGTGAAATTCTATGTAATTGTAAATATGATTGATACCTGTGCTTATATTTACATTACAAGCTGGATAATTAACTTCTTGATAAGTCTTTACTATACAGTATAAATGCACAAGAGGCCCATGCTTGAGAGAAGGTCACTCTGTAACCAGTAACCTTTATTCGCTAGCACTCAAGTGATGAAGGTGGGTGGAGCTTCCTCTTTTATACCTGAAAGACCAGGTTAGGAGTGTCTCCCACAAGTTCACCACCTAGTGGCCAATATTCTCACAGTGTACAACTAGTCAGTTTATACATGGATTACAATGACAGTTGAATACATGACATCACCTCCCCCCCCAAAGTCTTATTGGGATCACAGGTTGAGTCTCTCTGGTGGTTTACGCTCCCTTGTAGAGCGTCTGAGTTGGGGCTCCGGTTGTTGAGCGCTGGCCTGAGTGTCTGCTGTTTGCGGTGCCTCAGGCCTGTCCGGACTTCCCACAGTGACTCCACTTGGTTCCGATGTTCGGTCACCTGTGGTGGAGTGAACTCTACATTGTGTTCTTCCTCTGCTTCTTCTATGGGGTTGCTGAACCTCCTTTTTGTTTGATCCATGTGTTTGCGGCAGATTTGTCCATTGGTAAGTTTAACTACCAGAATCCTATTCCCCTCTTTGGCAATCACAGTGCCTGCGAGCCATTTGGGCCCTGCAGCGTAGTTGAGGACAAAAACAGGATCATTTACATCAATACATCGCGCCCTCACATTCATGTCATGGTAGTCACATTGTGACTGACGCCTGCTCTCAATAATTTCTTTCATAGTAGGGTGTATAAGGGATAACCTGGTTTTGAGCGTCCTTTTCATTAGCAACTCTGCGGGTGGGACCCCTGTGAGCGAGTGTGGTCGGGATCTGTAGGCCAACAGGAGGCGTGATAAGCGGCTATGTAAGGAACCCCTTTGCATTCTGAGCATCCCCTGTTTGATTATCTGCACTGCTCGTTCCACCTGGCTGTTTGAGGCCGGCTTGAATGGTGCCATTCTGACATGGTTGATTCCATTGCCTGCCATGAAGTCCTGGAATTCAGTGCTTGTGAAGCACGGGCCATTGTCACTGACCAAGACATCCGGTAGACCATGGGCGGTGAACATTGCCCGTAGACTTTCTACCGTGGCAGAGGATGTGCTTGAATTTAAAATGTCACACTCGATCCATTTGGAGTAGGCGTCTACTACAACCAAAAGCATTTTTCCCATGAAAGGATCTGTGTAGTCCACATGGATGCGTGACCATGGCTTGGCGGGCCAGGACCAGGGGCTAAGGGGGGGCTTCACTGGGCGCATTGCCCAGCTGGGCACACATGTTGCACCTGCGAATACAAAGTTCCAGGTCTGCATCTATCCCTGGCCACCAAACGTGTGACCTGGCAATTGCCTTCATCATGACAATGCCCGGGTGCTCATTGTAGAGTTCTCTGATGAGCACCTCTCTGCCCACCTGGGGCATGACTACATGGTTTCCCCATGGTAGGCAATCGGCCTGAATTGAGTGTTCATCCCTGCGCCTGTGAAATGGTTTAAATTCCTCAGGGCATGCCTCGTACGTGGCGGCCCAGTCCCCATTCAGGACACATTTCTTGACTAAAGACAGTAGTGGGTCTCTATTTGTCCAGACTTTAATCTGACGGGCAGTCACGGGTGAGCCTTTGCTTTCAAAAGCTTCAACAGCCATGACCATCTCAGCAGCATGCTCGGTAGCCCCCTCAGTGGTGGCTAGTGGGAGCCTGCTGAGTGCATCGGCGCAGTTTTCGGTGCCTGCTCTGTGCCGAATTGTATAGTCATAGGCGGCTAACGTGAGTGCCCACTTCTGTATGCGGGCTGATGCGTTTGCATTTATGGCCTTGTTGTCGGCCAAAAGGGACGTTAGGGGTTTGTGATCTGTCTCCAGCTCAAATTTCCTGCCAAACAGGTACTGGTGCATTTTCTTTACTGCATATACACATGCAAGCGCCTCCTTTTCTACCATCCCGTAGCCCATTTCTGCCTGGGACAGACTTCTGGAGGCATAAGCTACTGGCTGTAACTGACCCTTGGCATTAACATGCTGCAACACACACCCGACACCATAGGACGACGCATTGCACGTTAAAACAAGTTTCTTACATGGGTCATATAGCGTTAATGGATTGTTGGAGCATAACAAATTGCGTGCTCTATTAAAAGCCCTTTCCTGGCTGTCTCCCCAGACCCATTCGCGACCTTTGCGTAGGAGCACGGTGTAGCGGCTCTAACAGCGTGCTCAATTTGGGAAGAAAGTTACCAAAATAGTTCAGGAGCCCCAGGAACGAACGTAGCTCCGTCGTGTTACGGGGTCTGGGTGCTCTCTGGATCGCTTCCGTCTTGGAAGCAGTAGGTCTGATCCCGTCTGCTGCTACCCTCATCCCCAGGAATTCTACCTCTGGAGCTAGGAAGACGCACTTCGCCTTTTTCAGTCGCAGCCCTACCCGGTCCAGTCTGCGTAGCACCTTCTGCAGATGCGGAGGTGTTCTTCAATATCGCAACCCGTGATGAGGATGTCATCTTGAAAAACCACCGTCCCTGGAATCGACTTGAGGAGGCTTTCCATATTTCATTGAACGATCGCGGCGACCGAATGAATCCAGTACGGGCATCTGTTGTACTCAAACAACCCCTTCCTTGTGTGTCGTGATGGTGGTCAGCTTCTTCGACTCACTCGCCAGCTCCTGGGTCATGTAAGCTGAGGTCAGGTCCAATTTTGAAAAAAGTTTGCTACCGGATAGCGTCGCAAAGAGGTCCTCCACTCTTGGTAGCAGGTACTGGTCTTGGAGTGACACCCGATTGATGGTGGCCTTGTAATCACCACATATCCTGACCGACCCATCCGGCACGATCGGGCTCGCTCAGTCACTGAATTCAACTGGCGAGATGATGCCTTCCCTCAGCAGGCGGTCCAATTCGCCTTCTATCTTTTCCCGCATCACGTATGGCACCGCTCTGGCCTTGTGGTGTACTGGCCTGGCGTCCGGGTTTATGTGAATCACTACCTTGGCCCCCATGAAAGTGCCAATGCCGGGTTGAAATAATGAGTCAAATTTGTCCAGGATCTGTGAGCATGATACTCGCTCCACAGAAGAAATTGCATTGACATCGCCCCATTTCCAGTTCATGGCAGCAAGCCAACTCCTCCCCAGTAGTACGGGACTGTCCCCCAGGACAATCCAGAGTGGCAACCTGTTCTCCGAATCTTTGTGGGTCACGACTACCATGGCGCTGCCTGGCACCGGAATGATCTCCTTTGTATATGTCCGTAGCTATGCGTCAATCGGCAATAATTTTGGCCTCCTGGCTATTGACGCCCACAACTTGTCGAACTGTTTGATACTCTCAGGGACTGGCTGGCCCCCGTGTCTAGCTCCATTGATACTGGATGCCATTGAGGAGCATTTTCATCATTATCGGTGGCGTCCTGGTGTATGAACTGTACATGTGCTCTACATGAACTCGCTGAACTTCAGCTTCCAGCGATTTCCCCCAGTGTCCATTTGGCGACGTAGGGCTTACATCGGGCCCGTCCTCCTCGTACATCAACCTGGCTGCAGGCTTCCTGCACATACGTGTCAAGTGACCGCTGACGTTGCAATTTCTGCAGGTATATTGCTGATATCTGCAAGCTCTGGCTGTGTGTTTGCCTCCACACCTCCAACATGAGCCGTTGTTGGAAACAAAAGTCGATCGTCTCTGACTGTCTCTGTAACTGTCCTTAAACACACCATTGACAGGTGCTGATGGCCCCATTACTGGCCGCATTGTCCCTTGCGATGGCATGAATCGCCGTTCAGCTAGCCATTGTCTCTGTTGAATTCCCCCTTTGGGTTCGACTACATGCTCGGGCATGTCCTATTGCCCCTTTCTGCCTGGAGAACTGTGTGCCATGTTAACAATGTTGACTCCCTGTCCATTTGCTGCATTTAAACCAAGATTTTTGTCAAACATCATTCTGGTCTCTTCCTCCCCTGAGATGAAAAGTCTGGGCCATCAAGGCCGCCGTTTCCAGGGTCAAGTCTTTGGTCTCAATCAGTTTCCTGAAAACCCCAGCGTGCCCGATGCCCTCAATAAAAAAAAAGTCTGGCAGCATCTCCACTCTACATGCATCTGGGAATTTACATAGGCTCGCCAGGCGCCGGAGATCTGCCACGAAGTCTGGAACGCTTTGCCCTTCTCGCCGCCGGTGCATGTAAAACCGGTGTCTCGCCATGTGCATGCTGCTCGCCGGTTTAAGGTGCTCCCCGATTAACTTACTGAGGTCTTCAAACGTCTTGTCCGCCGGCTTCTCTGGCGCTAGAAGATCCTCATCGGGGAGTACGTCCTGGATCCACAAACCGTCAGGAGATGAGCCCTGCGTTTGTCGGCCGACTCCTGTCCCAACCATTCCTTAGTGACGAAATTTTGCTGTAGTCTCTCAATAAAATCATCCCAATCATCCCCAACGCAGTACCTCTTGTCTGTGCTGCTAGTGGCCATGCTCGTGTGATTTAAATCCCAGTTTCTCATCGTCAATAATATGTCCTTACTATACAGTATAAATGCACACGAGACCCAGGCTTGAGAGAAGGCCACTCTGTGACCAGTAACCTTTATTCGCTAGCACTCAAGTGATGAAGGTGGGTGGAGCTTCCCCTTTTATACCTGCAAGACCAGGCTAGGAGTGTCTCCCACAAGTTCACCACCTAGTGGTCAATGTTGTCACAGTGTACAACTAGTCACTTTATACATGGGTTACAATGACGGACTGCGTTGCGGAATTGGAGCTGAGGGTGGATTCACTCTGGAGCATCCACGATGCTGAGAATGACGTGAGTAGCACGTGTAGCGAGTTGGTCTTACTGCAGTGAAGGGTCCACAGCCAGCTAGGGAATGGAAGATCAGCAGGAAGAGCAGTGCAAGGAAGGTAGTGCAGGGGTCCCCTGCAGTCATCCCCCTGCAAAACAGATACAGTGCTTTGAGTACTGTTGAGGGAGATGACTCATCAGGGGAGGGCAGCAGCAGCCAAGTTCATGGCACCATGGCTGGCTCTGTTGCACAAGAGGGCAGGAAAAAGAGTGGGAGAGCGATAGTGATAGGGGATTCAATTGTAAGGGGAATAGATAGGCGTTTCTGCGGCCGCAACCGAGACTCCAGGATGGTATGTTGCCTCCCTGGTGCAAGGGTCAAGGATGTCTCTGAGCGGATGCAGGACATTCTGAAAAGGGAGGGAGAACAGCCAGTTGTCGTGGTGCACATTGGTACCAACGACATAGGTAAAAAAAGGGTTGAGGTCCTACGAGACGAATTTAAGGAGCTAGGAGATAAATTTAAAAGTAGGACCTCAAAAGTAGTAATCTCGGGATTGCTACCAGTGCCACGTGCTAGTCAGAGTAGGAATTGCAGGATAGCACAGATGAATACGTGGCTTGAGCAGTGGTGCAGCAGGGAGAGATTCAAATTCATGGGGCATTGGAACCGGTTCTGGGGGAGGTGGGACCAGTACAAACTGGACGGTCTGCACTTGGGCAGGACCGGAACCAATGTCTGAGGGGGAGTGTTTGCTAGTGCTGTTGGGGAGGAGTTAAACCAATATGGCAGGGGGATGGGAACCAATGCAGGGAGACCGAGGGAAACAAAATGGAGACACAAGCAAAAGACAGAAAGGAGATGAGTAAAAGTGGAGGGCAGAGAAACTTGAGGCAAAAAACAAAAAGGGCCACTGTACAGCAAAATTCTAAAGGGTCAAAGTGTAATAAAAAGGCAAGCCTCAAAGCTCGGTGCCTCAATGCGAGGAGTATTCGGAACCCAGGAGAGGGCTCTGAGCTAGTTAGAGTGGGTGAGAGCGCAGATGAACAGGACCCCAAGAAAGAATGCAAAAGGCAGGAGGCAACAGAGCAGAGTAGCACTGGGGTAAGTGTAAACCACAAGGTGATAGGAAGGGACAATATGTATGAATATAAAGGGGCTGCAGGAGGGGTCAAAACTAAAAATCATGGTTTAAAAACTAGTATTAAAACACTCTACCTAAACGCACGCAGCATTCAAAATAAAGTAAATGAGTTGACGGCATAAATCATTACAAATGGGTATGATTTGGTGGCCATTACAGAAACGTGGTTGCAGGGTGGCCAAGACTGGGAATTAAACATACAGGGGTATCTGACAATTCGGAAGGATAGACAAGAAGGGAAAGGAGGTGGGGTAGCTCTGTTAATAAAGGATGATATCAGGGCAGTTGTGAGAGATGATATTGGCTCTAATGAACAAAATGTTGAATCATTGTGGGTGGAGATTAGAGATAGTAAGGGGAAAAAGTCACTGGTGGGCGTAGTTTATAGGTCCCCAAATAATAACTTCACGGTGGAGCGGACAATAATCAAGGGAATAATGGAGACATGTGAAAAAGGAACGGCAGTAATCATGGGGGATTTTAACCTACATATCGATTGGTCAAATCAAATCGCACGGGGTAGCCTGGAGGAGGAATTCATAGAATGCATACGGGATTGTTTCTTAGAACAGTATGTTACAGAACCTGCAAAGGAGCAAGCTATCTTAGATCTGGTCCTGTGTAATGAGACAGGAATAATAAACGATCTCCTAGTAAAAGATCCTCTCGGAATGAGTGATCACAGTATGGTTGAATTTGTAATACAGATTGAGGGTGAGGAAGTAGTGTCTCAAACGAGCGTACTATGCTTAAACAAAGGGGACTACAGTGGGATGAGGGCAGAGTTAGCTAAAGTAGACTGGGAACACAGACTAAACGGTGGCACAATTGAGGAACAGTGGAGGACTTTTAAGGAGCTCTTTCATAGTGCTCAACAAAAATATATTCCAGTGAAAAAGAAGGGTGGTAAGAGAAGGGATAACCAGCTGTGGATAACCAAGGAAATAAAGGAGAGTATCAAATTAAAAACCAATGCGTAAAAGGTGGCCAAGGTTAGTGGGAAACTAGAAGATTGGGAAAATTTTAAACAACAGCAAAGAATGACTAAGAAAGCAATAAAGAAAGGAAAGATAGATTACGAAGGTAAATTTGCGCAAAACATAAAAACAGCTAGTAAAAGCTTTTACCGATATATAAAATGGAAGAGAGTGACTAAAGTAAATGTTGGTCCCTTAGAAGATGAGAAGGGGGATTTAATAATGGGAAATGTGGAAATGGCAGAGACCTTAAGCAATTGTTTTGTTTCGGTCTTCACAGTGGAAAACACAAAAACCATGCCAAAAATTGCTGGTCACGAGAATGTGGGAAGGGAGGACCTTGAGATAATCACTATGACTAGGGAGGTAGTGCTGGACAGGCTAATGGGACTCGAGGTAGACAAGTCCCCTGGTCCTGATGAAATGCATCCCAGGGTATTAAAAGAGATGGCAGAAGTTATAGCAGATGCATTCGTTATAATCTACCAAAATTTTCTGGACTCTGGTGAGGTACCAGCAGATTGGAAAGCAGCTAATGTAACGCCTCTGTTTAAAAAAAGGGGGCCGAGAAAAGGCAGGTAACTATAGGCCGGTTAGTTTAACATCTGTAGTGGGGAAAATGCTTGAAGCTATCATTAAGGAAGAAATAGCGGGACATCTAGATAGGAATAGTGCAATCAAGCAGACGCAACATGGATTCATGAAGGGGAAATCATGTTTAACTAATTTACTGGAATTCTTTGAGGATATAACGAGCATGGTGGATAGAGGTGTACCGATGGATGTGGTGTATTTAGATTTCCAAAAGGCATGCGATAAGGTGCCACACAAAAGGTTACTGCGGAAGATAAAGGTACGCGGAGTCAGAGGAAATGTATTAGCATGGATCGAGAATTGGCTGGCTAACAGAAAGCAGAGAGTCAAGATAAATGGGTCCTTTTTCGGGTTGGAAATCTGTGGTTAGTTGTGTGCCACAGGAATCGGTGCTGGGACCACAACTGTTCACAATATACATAGATGACCTGGAAGAGGGGACAGAGTGTAGTGTAACAAAATTTGCAGATGAAACAAAGATTAGTGGGAAAGCGGATTGTGTAGAGGACACAGAGAGGCTGCAAAGAGATTTAGATAGGTTAACCGAATGGGCGAAGGTTTGGCAGATGGAATACAATGTCGGAAAATGTGAGGTCATCCACCTTGGAAAAAGAATCAGTAAAAGGGAATATTATTTGAATGGGGAGAAATTACAACATGCTGCGGTGCAGAGGGACCTGGGAGTCCTTGTGCATGAATCCCAAAAAGTTAGTTTGCAGGTGCAGCAGGTAATCAGGAAGGCGAATGGAATGTTGGCCTTCATTGCGAGAGGGATGGAGTACAAAAGCAAGGAGGTTCTGCTGCAACTGTACAGGGTATTGGTGAGGCCGCACCTGGAGTACTGCGTGCAGTTTTGGTCACCTTACTTAAGGAAGGATATACTAGCCTTGGAGAGGGTACAGAGACGATTCACTAGGCTGATTCCGGAGATGAGGGGGTTACCTTATGATGATAGATTGAGTAGACTGGGTCTTTACTCGTTGGAGTTCAGAAGGAGAGGGGTGATCTTATAGAAACATTTAAAATAATGAAAGGGATAGACAAGATAGAGGCAGAGAGGTTGTTTCCACTGGTCGGGGAGACTAGAACTGGAGGGCACAGCTTCAAAATACGGGGGAGCCAATTTAAAACCGAGTTGAGAAGGAATTTCTTCTCCCAGAGGGTTGTGAATCTGTGGAATTCTCTGCCCAAGGAAGCAGTTGAGGCTAGCTCATTGAATGTATTCAAATCACAGATAGATAGATTTTTAACCAATAAGGGAATTAAGGGTTATGGGGAGCGGGCGGGTAAGTGGAGCTGAGTCCACGGTCAGATCAGCTGTGATCTTTTTGAATGGCGGAGCAGGCTCGAGGGGCTAGATGGCCTACTCCTGTTCCTAATCCTTATGTTCTTATGTTCTTATGACAGTTAAATACATGACACTTCTATTCCTTTATTTGATTTTTGGATGAGGCTGCTGTAGTAGCTGTAGATTTGCTCCATATCCTCTGCTTGATGTTCCTCTTACTGGTGGATTAACAGTTAAATCCTCTTTACTATAGGTTTAAGAAAGTTGCCAGGTGATTCTAAGTCCGGTGTACGTTTATAAACTAATAAATAATTTATTTATTAGATGCATTAAAAAAATAATTTAGCATCACAGTCAAAGACTAGAACAAATACAGAACTGTGTCTGCCTTCAGGCCAAAGCTTACACAGGATTAACATAAGGAGATTGTGCTGAATAAGAACATAAGAACATAAGAAATAGAAGCAGCAGGAGTAGGCCATATGGTCCCTCGAGCCTGCTTCGCCATTTAATACTGTAAAGTCCTTACACAATACCACAAATCCACACGAGGCACATACTATGGACAAGGTCACTCCATGACCTGAACCTTTATTGACAGGACCAAGAAGTGATGACCCTGCGTGGGACCTCCCTTTATATACCTGGATGACCAGGTGAGGAGTGTCTCCCACAAGTTCACCCCCTGTGGTCAAGGTGTGCATTTCTTACGTATATACAGTATTGCATTGTTACATAAAGGTTACATACATGACAAATACGATCATGAATGATGCAATCATGGACTCTAATTCACCTCCTTGCCCGCTCCCCATAACCCCTTATTCCCTTATCGGTTAAGAAACTGTCTATCTCTGCCTTAAATTTATTCAATGACCCAGCTTCCACAGCTCTCTGAGGCAGCGAATTCCACAGATTTACAACCCTCTGAGAAGAAATTCCTCCTCATCTCAGTTTTAAATGGGTGGCCCCTTATTCTCAGACTATGCCCTCCAGTTCTAGTCTCCCCAATCAGTGGAAACATCCTCTCTGCATCCACCTTGTCAAGCCCCCTCATAATCTTATGCGTTTCGATAAGATCACCTCTCATTCTTCTGAGTTCCAATGAGTAGAGGCCCAACCTACTCAAACTTTCCTCATAAGTCCCTCTCATCTTTTCTGTTTACTTGCTCAACAAATTGTGAGATGGCAGCCCTAATTCTACCCCCTTAAAGGTCTGATTAGGTGTTGAAGGTTATTGAGCACTCCCTGTGCATGTGTTGAAATATGCAGGCACAGAGTTCTGCCTTTCCCCTGTTGATAGTCATGTGAGTGTGCAGTACAACCATGCCTTCAGACCCAAGTCACAATGCAGTTTGGTACAGTGAAAAGGAGCATATCTTTATTGTGCAAAGGTTTCTCAATTGAATAGACATTTCCCAGGAGCTTTGCAGGAGAGAAGATAATGGAAGGAAATTCAGGGACAATGGGATTGGTGTAGTTCCAAACCTCTTGCCACAAAGAAATGGTCCACTCCCTATGCATACTTCAGGATGTTGGGGGTAACAATGGACGTAGCAAAAGGACCCTGACTCTGACACAAGCGACTGGAAGGGAAACGTTAAAATTGAAATTAAAAAACAGAAAATGCTGGAAATACACAGCAGGTCAGGGAGCATCTGTGAAGGAAAAAGAATATTTATGATGTCTTGAGTACGTTCCGTTCATCAGAAAACTGCCTGGTTTAGTACCTCATTCCATTAATGGCTGACTGGATTAGACTGAGATTTCCAGACTGAGTGTTGTTTTATTTACTCTTGAATCATGGGGCAATGTGTCCTTCCTCAATGTAGTTCCAAACCTCTAGCCACAAAGGAATAATCTATTCTCTATACCTGGCCTAGGATACTGGGGATAGCAATGGATGTAACAAAGACACTCCAACTAGGGTTGCCAACCCTCCAGGATTGGCCTAGAGTCTCCAAAAATTGAAGATTTATCTCCATAACACTGCTGTGAGCAATCCTGTAGAATAATCATAGATTCATTAAAAACATTGTGTGTTTCTTTCATTTTCTTATTGGAGATGGGAGGGGAAAAGGCTATTTGACTGACGATCATGAATCATCCAGTTGGGTAATGAAGAGTCTGTTTGCTTTCACTTGGTGTGAGAAGGCGGTGCGCAGTGAGAATGGATGCATTGGGCGACCAATGGCAGGTGGATGGGGGAGGGGCAGTTGGAGGCAGGAGGTCACGTGATGAAACCTCCAGGAATACATTTAACCATGGCTCGTAACCCTAACCCCAAATGTGATGAAAGTGATTGGAGGGCAAAAGTTAAAGCTGCCTGTTCTAGCATCTCTTTCAATTGATGACTGACTGGATTAGACTGAGATTTGTTTCTTTCGCCAGCCTAACGCCAAGGTGCAACACGGAAAAAAAACGCACCTGCTAAATTTAGCGAACCCATTCTCTGCTGAAAAAACAACTTGATTTTTTTTGTGTTTTAAGTGCTTTTTTGTCGTTAAAACTAACTTCACAAAAGTCTCCAAAGGTTAAGAATGGTGGGTTTGAAATATCGGCAAAAAGCGGATCGCCAAGGTGCAACATGTTATTTATCAAATAACGACAGGCTGGGGAATTCCTAGCCCAGAATCACCTGGATTGCTACATTTGGGATTGATCCCAGTATGTGTGAGTCTTGGTTCTGACTGACTTAATAGTTATCCATCCACATAAGTTAAGAAAATTGTTTGCAAAATTTTAGAATCACCTTTTGTCTTTAGAAAATTTGAGGCAGGAATTTTCTGAACTGAAGAAAATGGAGATTTATGATTATTTACTTTTGCCCCTCCCCCAAATTTTACATTAAGCCAAGATATAATGGGCTAATCGGAGCTGTGTGGTCATCTTCAGCTCCAGGACATGAAGAGAAATATCCATTTCATAAGAAAATTAAATTCCATTGGTTTTTGTTAGCATATGGATTTTTATTAAGCATGCAAAGTACTAAATGCGAAGCTTTTTATAAAAAAAATGCAAACATGAGTATGTCCCCCATAATGCTGCAGTACAGTCAAAAACTGATAGAATGTGTTTTCCTTGTACTATATTATGTTTTTTTTAATCTTGGAAGGAATATCTGAAAGGAAACATCCAACATCAAGCCAACACCAAATTGCCTCACTTGTTAGTTAGTGGATAACAGTGTCCAAACACATGATTTTCCTGAAACAATTTATAAATCACCTGTAATCCAGGACTCAATGCCATGAGAGGAAATGATGTTCCGACTGTAGGAACAGATATGCAGTACAAAAATTGTTGGAAAATCTTGGAAAATAAATCTATTTCTTTCAAGTATATTTATTTCCTTGACGGTATAGAAGTGCTGTTTAGCGAGAAAAAGGAGGAGGATTAGTGCTCATTTCATATAGCATTATACCTAAAAAAAAAAAAGAGACCCATGTTCAAACCATACCAACACAAATTAGGTTTGCTCCCGCCTCAGCTTCCCTTCTTCAGTTGTCAAGAATTGGGACTTGGGGGATTTCAAACAAGCTAAATTATTTCATACGGGCCTGTCTAACCTAACAAAATAGATGATACAATAACTTTAAGGAAGGATATTCAATATATTCTCTGCAGCAGTAGCATTTACACAATTAAAGTGCACCTGGCAGACCACAGAAATTGCATTACTGGTTTCTGCAGTCCATCTGCACTCTGACTGTGTAGATACCGATAACCATAGACGCGAAAGGCTACTGTCTCACTTCCTGTTGTTCCGGCTGCTTTGGAAGGAGTGCAGCTAAAGGAAAAGCTGGGGGCAATTTGGACTGTTAGCAGGCTCTAAACGTTACTTCAAAGAATTAGAGAATCTTCAGGTTTCTTTCGTTGGTGAAAACACTCAAGTGCCTCATGGTGTGGTGTTGCTTCTTCGTGCATCAGGTAAGAAGTGCAGAATGGTTTTGCTGCTCTTTCATATTGAGTAGCTGCAAATACCATCAGTTAAGAAATTGAGCCTGCAAATAGAACAATCAAAAATAAGTTGTATTAGTACATATTGAACTTTTAAAAATGTTTTTCTCAAATATTTATACTTTATATAAAAATGACGAGCTAAGATCACAATGCGTAATATGGTTCTTCAGGCTATGATCAATGAAAGTACATGTTAATCAGCTCTGTGACTTTATGAAGCTGCAGTGCATAGTAGTGATAGAAAGACCCACAAGGTTTATACATCCTGCTGTATAAATTTAAGTACAAATACAAATTGTTTGTACCTTCTCGGTTGGATGTTTTACAGGTTGAGTGAAGCTACAATGTAAAATTGCACCATATACAGCTTCAATACTGAGCATATTTTGGCAAAGAACTAACATATGGAGGAAATTGTTGCAGATACTCTAAAATAAGTTACAACCTTCAATAGGACTAGTATACAAAGCAGTGGTTTATGTTGGTTGGTTGAAAACAGGAACGCCTGTGCGGTCTTTTGCATATTGCAGCAGCTTCTATGGTTTAACTCTTTGTGGTGAGTTTACTCAGCTTTCAGTCTGTGTGTATCTTACAACTAAGCATTTGTGGTAGATCGAAGATTTCTGGCAGATTTTCTTGTAAAAGGAGCAGTTCTGTAACACGCTGTAGATCTTGTCCTGTTTTCCACCTTTCTGTTAGTTGGAAGCCATATCAAGTCAATGGTGAATTACAGAATGAGTCTGCCATATCACATGCAGTATTGCCTGGAAGACCTGACAGCATTGAGTCGGTGGAAAATGGGAAGAGTGTTGGTTAAGACTGACTGGGGTCCTCGGGTTAATGGCGACAGGTGTTGCGGTCAATATTAGGGCCTCAATTTGGTGTCAGATGCATTAATTATGCTGAAGCTACAGGAATCTGAATAGACCTATCAGTTCATGAGCTTAACCACAACAAAAGATCCATTGCTACAGTGCAACCTGATTCCTTCTGCCCTGAGATTAGTATTTTGCACTGTGTTTGTGCTAATACCCAGACTGACTTTGGTAGGCTCCCAATTCACATCCCAGCTCCAGAATTATAGGCCCAGAATTTGCTGAAAATCTGCCCAGCAACAATGGCATAAGTATGATGCAATGGCGACGTTCAGTGTGAGTAAATTCGGTAAGTGACTAATGCCCGTTTTCACACTACGATTGGGTTTCCTCGATCTTTTGCCACTGCTCCTTAACATAGCTCCGCTCCCATGCAAAAACTTGTACAACATGAGTTTCCTGAATTTACGCCCGTTCTGAATAGGCTGTAAATTTATGCCTAAGAATTTAAGTGCAGCAGGACCCAGAGCCATATTTCTGATGTTTTATGGTGATTTTTAAGTATGAAAAAAAATTATTTTCACTCAGACACACGTTGCATTTTGTGTATCTTTGATGCATTTTTATGGCATTAGAATGAGTTACATAAAAAATTGAAAATCTTCCACAATTGCATTCTTTGAAGCATTCTGTGCTTAATGTGCATAAATGATTGAATGATGGCTTCAAACTAAAATTTTCACACACGAGGGACTTGAAGAAGGAATATGACCTAAGTTCCGTTCTAACCTTGGACCTGATTGTTTACGCTGTTTTACGCCAGATTTTACGTTCCAGTGTATGCTCATGAAATTCTCAGGAAATTTCAGCGCAAGTTGCTGACATCAAGATCGGGGTGAATTTCGGTGTAATTTGCTGGTTATGCACTTGCAGGAAATTCAGGGCTATAGAATTTATACTGCTGCACATATGATTAAAATCCAATTGGTGAGGCATGCAATAACGTTCACTGACTTTCACTGTGAAATCCTGCAAGAAGGCAGGGGAGGGAGGTAAGGAATCAATGTGTCACTGCTGTATAATACCCAGTCACATTCCAGTACAATAAGTACATCAGAATATAACATAAGAATTAGGAGCAGAAGGAAGCCATTCTGCCCCTCAAGCCTGCTCCGCCATTCGATAATATCATGGCTGAACTTCTACCTCAACTACACTTGCCTGCACTGTTCCCATATCCATTGATTCCCTTAATATCCAAAATTCTATAGATCTCTGTCTTGAATATACTCAACGACTGAGCCTCCACAGCCCTCCGGGGTAGAAAATTCCAAAGATTCACCATCCTCTGAATGAAGAAATTTCTCCTCATTTCAGTCCTAAATGGCTGACCCCTTATTCTGAGACTGTGACCCCTGTTTCTAGACTCCCAGCCAGGGGAGACATCCTCCCTGCATCTACTCTGTCAAGCCCTGTAAGAATTTTGCCTGTTTCAATGAGATCACCTCTCATTCTTCTAAGCTCTCGGGAACATAGGTCTAGTCTACTCAATCTCTCCTCGTAGGATAATACCCCCATCCCAGGAATTAGTCTGCTGAACCTTCGTTGCACTCCCTCTATGGCAAGTATATCCTTCCTTAGGCAAGGAGACCAAAACTGTACACAATACTCCAGGTGTGGTCTCACCTAGGCCTTATATAATTGCAGTAAGATGTCTTTACTCTTTTATACTCATTCTCTTGTAATAAAGGCCAACATACTATTAGCTTTCCTAATTGCTTGCTGTAACTGCATGTACAAGGACACCCAGGTCCCTCTGAACACCAACATTTCCCAATCTCTCACCATTTAAAAAATACTCTGCTTTTCTATTTTTCCTACCAAAGTGGATAGCTTCACATTTCTCCACATTATATTCCATTTGCCATGTTCTTGTCCATTCACTTAGCATCTTTGCATCTCACAACTTACATTCCCACCTAGCTTTGTATCATCAGCAAACTTGGATATATTACATTTAGTCCCCTCATCCAAATCATTGATATAGATTGTAAATAGCTGAGGCCTAAGCACCGATCCTTGCGGCACCCCACTAGTTACAGCCTGCCAATCCGAAAATGACCCGTGTTATGTATGTAACCAGCATTCTACCGCCACCAGAGGGTGTATCTGTTAGAGTCCCAAGGGATCCCAGCATCCCTTGGGAGCACTCTGAAACTGGAATAAAGAGACTAAGGTCACAATTACTCATGTATACGTACTCAGTTACATTGCTTTATTCGAGACATAACAACTGGCGACGAGATAACAAACTATCATGCGAAAATGCAGAGAACTGTTGGCATCCTCGAGAAATTCTCAGAAGGGGACAATTGGGAGGCCTTCGTGGAGCAACTCGACCAATACATCGTGGCCAACGAGCTGGAATGGAGTGTGAACGCTGCCAAATGACGGGCGAACCACCTCACCGTCTTCGGGGCAACAACCTATGGCCTCATGAAGAATCTTCTTGCTCCGGTGAAACCAACAACCAAATTGTATGAAGAACTGTGTACACTGGTCCAGGAGCACCTAAATCTGAAGGAGAGCGTTCTGATGGCAAGGTATCGATTTTACACATGTCAACGGTCTGAAGACCAGGAAGTAGCGAGCTACGTCGCCGAACTAAGGCGCCTTGCAGGACATTGCGAATTCGAGGCATTCCTGGAGCAAATGCTAAGAGACTTTTTTGTGCTTGGCATTGGCCCTGAGGTTATCCTTCGCAAACTATTGACTGTTGAAACACCGAACCTGAGCAAAGCCAAATCGATAGCCCTGGCATTTATGTCTACCAGCGATAACACCAAACATATTTCGCAGCGTAAAGATGTTTCAGCAAGTACTGTACACAAAGTAACGTCTTTTTCAGGCAGGAATACATATGGCAGAACATACACGCCTGTAACTGCACGACCTCAGATGACCCAGAGTCGCCATCAAGCGTTAATGCGAGGCAATTAACACGTTGTTGGCACTGCGGAGGTGATCATCGAGCCCATCAATGCCGCTTCAAACACTATGCGTGCAAAGGCTGTGGAACAATGGGACACCTCCAGAAAATGTGCAGACGAGCTGCAAACCCTGCAAACCACCACGTTGCAGAGGAAGACCGATCCATGGCGGATCAAACTGAACTAGAGACTCAAAGCGAGGAGGCAGAAGTGTACGGGGTGCACACCTTCACCACGAAATGTCCACCGATCATGTTAAAAGTTGAACTGAACGGAATTCCCGTATCCATGGAACTGGACACGAGTGCGAGTCAATCTATCATGAGCAAAAAGGCCTTCGAGAGGCTGTGGTGCAACAAGGCACACAGGCCCAAGCTGAGCCCTATTCACACCAAGCTGAGAACTTACACTAGGAGAGCTGATCCCTGTAATTGGCAGTGCAGCAGTAAAAGTCTCCTATGATGGAGCGGTGCACGAACTATCATTTTGGATTGTACCAGGGGATGGCCCCACACTGTTCGGCAGAAGCTGGCTGGGAAAAATCCGCTGGAACTGGGACGACATCCGAGCGCTTTCATCCGTTGACGACGCCTCATGCCCAGGTTCTGAGCAAGTTTCCATTGTTGTTTGAGCCAGGCATCGGAAGTTTCTTGGGGGCGAAGGTGCAGATCCACGATTCCCGGTTCATGACCCATCCACCACAAGGCACGGGCGGTGCCTTATATGATGCGAGAGAAAGTGGAGATCGAGCTAGACAGGCTGCAACGAGAGGACATCATCGCGCCAGTGGAGTTCAACGAGTGGGCCAGTCCGATTGTTCCAGTTCTCAAGGGCAATGGCACAGTCAGAATTTGTGGGGACTATAAAGTAACGATTAACCGTTTTTCGCTGCAGGACCAGTAACTGCTCCCCAAGGCAGACAACCTATTTGCGACGCTGGCAGGATGGAAGACGTTCACCAAGCTGGACCTGACCTCGGCCTACATGACACATGAGCTGGCAGAATCTTCGAAAGGCCTCACCTGCATCAACACGCACAAAGGTCTGTTCATCTACAATAGATGTCCGTTTGGGATTCAATCGACCGTGGCTATTTTTCAAAAACGTGGAGAGTCTGCTAAAGTCGGTTCCGCGCACCGTGGTTTTCCAGGACGACATAGTGATCACAGATCGGGACACCATCGAACACTTGCAGTGCTTGGAAGAGGTTCTAAGTCAGCTAGATCGTGTGGGACTCAGGTTGAAATGCTCGAAGTGTGTTGTCCTGGTGCCAGAGGTCGAGTTCTTAGAGAGAAGAATCGCGGCAGACGGCATCATGCGTCAAGACGGAAGCCATCAAGAACGTGCCGAGACCACAGAATGTGACGGAGCTGCGGTCGTTCCTGGGACTCCTCAATTATTTTGGTAATTTCCTACCCGGGTTAAGCACCTTGCTAGAACCCCTACACGTTGCTATGCAAGGGAGATAACTGGGTATGGGGGAAATCACAAGAGACACCTTTTTGAGAGAGCCCGAAATCTGTTATGTTCCAACAAACTGCTTGTCCTATATGACCCATGTAAACGTTTAGTGCTAGCTTGCGATGCGTCTTCGTACGGGGTCGGGTGTGTGTTACAACATACTAACGAATCGGGAACATTGCAATCGGGATGCACCCAGGAGCTTGTCCAAGGCCAAAAGGGCCTACAGTATGATTGAAAAAGAAGCTCTGGCATGCGTGTAGGGGTTAAAAAAAATGCATCAGTATCTGTGTGGGCTTAAGTTCAAGTTAGAAACTGACCATAAGCCGCTCATATTGCTATTCTCAGAGAGCAAAGGTATCAATACCAATGCCTCTGCTCATATCCAAAGATGGGCGCTCACGCTGTCTAAATATAACTATGTAACTCGCCACAGGCCAGGCACAGAGAACTGTGCTGACGCCCTCAGTCGGCTACCATTGCTCACCACTGGGGTGGAAATGGCACAGCCTGCAGACCTGCTCAGGGCGATGGATGCATTTCAAAATGGAAAGTCACCCGTTGCGGCCTGCCAGATCAGGACCTGGACCAGCCAGGATCCTTTACTGTCCCTTGTACAAAAAAAACTGTGTCCTCCATGGGAGCTGGTCCAACGTCCCAGCGGAGATGCATGAAGAAATCAAGCCGTTCCAGCGGCGTAAAGACGAAATTTTCATACAGGCGGACTGTCTTTTGTGGGGTAATTGCGTGGCTTTGCCCATGAAAGGCAGGGAAACGTTCATACGCGACCTGCTCAGTACTCACCCAGGCATAGTAATGATGAAAGCTATAGCCAAATCCCACGTGTGGTGGCCCGGCATCGACTCAGATTTGGAATTTTGCGTGCTCCAATGCAACATTTGCTCTCAACTGAGCAATGCACCCAAGGAGGCACCGCTAAGTTTGTGGTCATGACCCTCCAAACTGTGGTCTAGGATCCTCGTTGACTTTGCTGGCCCATTCCTAGGCAAAATGTTCTTGGTTGTTGTGGATGCTTATTCAAAATGGATTGAGTGTGTGATAATATCTGTAAGCACGTTCACTGCCACCATCGAAAACCTACGAGCCATGTTTGCCACGCACGGCCTGCCTGATGTCCTTGTCAGCGACAATGGGCCATGCTTCACCAGCGCTGAATTCAAGGAATTCATGACCCGCAATGGGATCAAGCACGTCACATCTGCTCAGTTCAAGCCCGCATCCAACGGCCAACAGAACGGGCAGTCCAAACCATCAAGCAAAGCTTGAAACGCGCGTCGGAAGGCTCCCTGCAGACCCGCCTGTCCCGAGCCCTGCTCAGCTACCGCACTAGACCCCACTCGCTCGCCGGGGTTCCCCTAGCCGAGCTGCTCATGAAAAGGGCGCTCAAAACGAGGCGCTCTCTCGTCCACCCTGATCTCCATGATCATGTCGAGGGCAGGTGGCATCAACAAATTATGTACCATGATCGCGCAAATTTGTCACGTGATATTGAAGTCAATGACCCTGTATTTGTACTCAACTATGGACATGGTCCCAAATGGCTTGCTGGCACTGTCGTATCCAAAGAAGGGAGCAGATTGTTTCAGGTCAAACTCGCAAATGGACTACTTGCAGAAAGCATTTGGACCAAACCAAACTGCGATTCACAGACTGCCACGAGCAACCTGAAGAGGACACCACCAACTTCGACCCTCCGATAGACACACAAGTGGCAACCGACATCACGGTTGACCACGAAGCTGAACTCATCATCTCCAGCAGCCCAGCAAGGCGAGCTGTGCAGCAGCCCAGCGAAAGCCCAACCAACTCACCTGCACCTGCATTTGTACCGAGACAATCGACTAGGGAGCGGAAAGTCCCAGATCGTCTCACCCTGTAAATAAGTGTACTATTGACTTTGGGAGGGAGTGATGTTATGTGTGCAACACTATGTGACCAACACTATGTGACCAGCATTCTACCGCCACCAGAGGCGCATCTGTTGGAGTCCCAAGGGATCCCAGCATCTCTTGGGAACACTGTATAGAAGCAGGCCTCCCATGCTGTACCAGCACCCTGGAGTTAGAATAGAGAGACTAAGTTCACACTTACTCACGTCGTTACATTGCTTTATTCGAGACATAACAACCCATTTATTCCTACTCTCTGTTTTCTGTGCGTTGACCAATCCTCAATCCATGCTAGTATAATACCCCCAATCCCACGAGCCCTAATGTTATTTAACAACTTGTGTGGCGCGTTATCGAATGCCTTCTGAAAATCCAAATACACCACATCCATTGGTTCCCCCTTATCTATTCTGCTAGTTACAAACTCAACAAACTCTAGCAGATTTGTCAAACATGATTTCCCTTTCATAAATCTGTGTTGACTCTGCCCAATCCTATTATAATTTTCTAAGTGCTCTGTTACTAAGTCCTTAATAATAGATTCTAGTATTTTCCCTACTACTGATGTCAGGCTAACTGGTCTGTAGTTCCCCGTTTTTCTCTCCCTCCTTTCTTAAATAGCACTGTTATATTTTCTACCTTCCAATCCGTGGGAACTGTTCCTAGAATCTATGGAATTTTGGAAGATGACAACCAATGCATCCACTATCTCTATAGCCACCTCTTTTAAAACTCTAGGATGTAGACCATCAGGTCCAGGGGATTTATTGGCTTTCAGTCCCATTAATTTCTCCAGTACTATTTTTTTACTAATACTAATTTCTTTCAGATCCTCATTCTCGTTGGACTCTTGGTTCTCTACTATTTCCGGGAAATTTTTTGTGTCTTCCGTGAAGACAGACACACAGTAGTTGTTTCATTTCCCTGCCATTTCCTTATTCCCCATTATAATTTCTCCTGTAAGGAACCCACATTTACTTTTTTACATCTTTTCCTTTTTACATACCTATAGAAGCTTTTACAGTCTGTTATGTCTCTCGCTAGTTTACTCTCATACTCTCTTTTCTCTTTCTTTATCAATTTCTAGGTCCTCTTTTGCTGAATTCTAAAATCCTCCCAATCTTCAGGCTTCTTGACAACATTGTAGGCCTCTTCCTTTGATCTAATAATAGTTGATATAATACTGTCTCATTCCAGTATAATACCCAGCCAGGATATCAGTGCGAAAGTTTACGGTTTACCATGTTATAGCATGAAGGTTTATACTGTACCATGTTACAGGGTAAATGTTTTCAATGTACTGTGTTATAATGTGACTCCAACGTGTTAGAGTGAAGGCATCAATGTGCCGCTGAGGTCTAAACTTGTGTCTTCATAGCTAAAAATGTAAAATCAAACATTCATGTTTTGAAATAATTTTAAATAAATTACTTTTATTTTTGGTTAATTTTACCAGTCACAGTTGTGTAAATAGCAACTATTAGACAATAATCTAAACCTTTTGCAATTATCCTGTAGATTTCGTGTCCATCAGAAAATCTTTACTCTAGACAAGTGTCTGAAAAATTGTGGAATATCAGTTCTGTGCTTTGGAGGAGTGCTGTGTATACACTGAACCAAAAGACTGAATTATTCATTAAGCGTGTGTGTGTTCCTGTTAATGTAATAGATGGCAGGTGAACTTGAAATGACAGACAGTAAGGCTGGAATTTTGCCGGTGTTGAACAGACGGGATGGGTGACGGGTCAGCTGATAAATTAAAAATGTTTGATAGCAGGTCGGGCCCCCACTGTGGACCCGCCGCCATGCTACTTTCCCAGATGTCGGGTCTGTCAGAGCTGAACAGACCCGAAACATATCGGCGGGGGAGGCAATTTAGGTACTAGACCATGACCCCACTATTGAACATCAAGACATAATTTGCCAGACCGTCACTGACCTCATCTCCTCTAGAGATCTTCCCTCCACAGCCACCAACCGCACACAGCCCGCTTCTACCTCCTTCCCATGATCCACAAACAGGACTGCCCCGGTAGACCCATTGTTTCAACCTGCGTTTGCCCCACAGAGCTTATTTCTTCCTATCTCAACTCTATTTTTTCTCCCTTTGCCCACTCTCTTCCCACCTACATCCGCGACTCTTCTGATGCCCTCCGTCGCTTTAACAGTTTCCAGTTTCCTAGCCCCAACCGTCTCCTTTTCACCATGGATGTCCAATCCCTCTACACTTCCATCCCCCACCAGGACGGCCTGAGGGCGCTCCGCTTCTTCCTCGAGCAGAGGCCCAACCAGTTCACATCCACCACCACCCTCCTCCGCCTGGAGGAACTTGTTCTCACATTGAACAACTTCTCCTTTAACTCCACTCACTTTCTCCAAATTCAAGGTGTTGCTATGGGAACCCGCATGGGTCCTAGCTATGCTGGTGGGATATGTGGAACATTCTATATTCCAGACTTACATGGGTCCCCTCCCTGACACCTCTTCCCGGTACATTGATGACTGTATCGGTGCCATTTCCTGCTCTCGCCCTGAACTAGAAAATTTCATTCATTTTGCATTCAATTTCCACCCTTCCCTCACCTTCACATGGTCCATCTCCGATGCTTCCTTTCCCTATCTCGACTTCTCCGCTCCATCTCTGGGGATAGGCTTTCGACCAGTATCCACTATAGGCCCACTGACTTCCACAGCTACCTAGACTACACTTCCTCCCACCCCGCATCCTGTAAGGACTCCATTCCATTCTCCCAGTTTCTCCGTCTCAGTTGCATCTGCTCTGACGACGCCACCTTTCACACTAGTGCCTCTGACATGTCTTCCTTTTTCCTCAACCATCATGGTTAACATGGCCCTCGACTGTGTCTGTTCTATTTCCCGCACCTTTGCTCTCAACCCTTCCCCTCCCTCTAGAACCACAACAGGGTTCCCCTTCTCCTCGCCTTATACCCCGCCTCCATGTTCAACAGATCATCCGCCGCCATTTCCGCCACCTCCAGCATGATCCCACCACCAGTCACATCTTCCCCTCCCCTCCCCGCTCAGCATTCTGAAGGGACCACCCTAGTCCATTCCGCCATCACCCCCAGCACCCCCTCCCCTTCCCACGGTACCTTCTTGTGCAAGCGCAGGAGATGCAACAGCTGCCTTTTTACCTCCTCCCTTCTCACTATCCAGGGCCCCAAATACTCCTTCCAGGTGAAACAGCAATTTACTTGTACTTCTTTCAATTTAGTATACTGTATTCGCTGCTCACGATGTGGTCTCCTCTACATTGGGGAGACCAAGCGTAGATTGGGTGACCGCTTTGCTGAACACCTCCGCAAGTGTGACCCTGAGCTTCCGGTCACCTGTCACTTTAATTCTCCACACCATTCCCACTCTGACACCTCTGTCCTCGTCTCCTACACTGTTCCAACAAAGCTCAATGCAAGCTCGAGGAATAGCACCTCATCTTTCGTTTAGCCACTTTTCAGCTTTCTGGACTCAACATAGAGTTCAAAAATTTCAGAGCGTAGCTGCTGCCAATCTTTGGCTCCCTTCCCCTGTCCCCCTTCCCCTCCCCCAGAGCCTGTTTCTTTTTTTCTCCTTGTCTCTAATAACAGCTGATCATTATCCTGCCATTCACACCCTATCTTGACGAATGTTTTTCTAACTCCTGGCTTTACCATTTCAATTTGGGCCATCATCCCTTTTGTGTCTCTAATCTCTCCTGTCTTCCACCCTATCACAAACCTTCCCTTTTGTTCTTTCTTCCCCTCCCCCTTTCAATGCTTCTTAACACTCTCCAGTTCTGACGAAGGGTCATCGACCCGAAACGTTAACTCTGCTTCCTCTCCACAGATATTGCCTGACCAGCTGAGATTTCCAGCATTTTTCGTTTTTATTCCAGCATCTGCAGTAATTTGCTTTTGTATTGGGTTATTATGACCTTGTTAAGAGCGTGTTAAAAAGAATTTTGAGTTGAACTGACCATTTTACCAGGTTGTCCACAGAGTTTACGCTGCTCGGGGATCACATCAAGTAAGGACATTCAGAGTTGTGTAACCATGAATTCATTTCTTTACTTGACCGCTGCAATTGTGCTATAAAAGCTCCCATCTCACAGCTGTTCACTTTCCAAGATCAAAAGCTGCTGCATATTGCATTTGGAAGGCAGATTGAGCTTTATGCACGTTGCAAGTGTTTGGAGCAATCTCTCTATCCAGTGTCACCTCATTGAAACAACCTCTCTCACCATTGACAGATCGCTTCTGTCATCTCAAGTTCACCTGCCATCTATTACATCAGCATCTGTGCCCTTGAAACTGTCTCACCTTGGTCCTCAGAATCCCACCACAATCATCCCCAACACCAGCAGCACCAGGCACACCAGCAGCACCATCAACAACACCAACCTCCACGATCAACTGATGCTGCACAGGACAGAGGGCATCAGAACCTGACTGCACTGCTGCCCAGGAGGCCAGGGATGGCCTCACCATGGCCAGATTTATTTCACTTGATGCTGTACATCCTGGCTGCCACATGATGCGCCAGGTTGGCACCACCCCACACCAACACCATAAAGCATCCCTACAATGCCCAAGCAATTCCTTTCACATTCATTACCATTGCGGGGGTACAGTTATGTCTCAATGTTTGACAGCATATTAACAGAAACTCTACATGAACATTGGCTAAAACACCCAAGTGCCTACTCTTGTGTGTTGTTAGTTGGCATGATTGGATTTGGAGGAGGGTGAGTGTGAGGGGTGACTAGTGAGATGGGGAAGTGATAATGTAGATAGAGAGGGATGAGTGGAGGTGCAAGGTAAGTTGGTGTGAGTAAGGATGTGTAGGAGTAGGGTAGGGAAGGCAGAGTGATGGGGATGTGATAACTAGCACAGCATGATGAGGTTAAGTGTGGCTTTGCAGTAACGTTTCGTGACCCACTGAGATCATTGAAAGGTTTGCGCCTCTGTTGACTGACCCTCTTGATGACATCCCTGCTTGTGTTCTCCTGTGCAATGTGCAATCAGGATGCCTTGATCTCCTGGGGATGTCTCTTCTACCCATTGGAAAGGAAGAAGACCTCCCTGTGGCTGTGACTCTCTTCATAAACATCTGGAGGGAGCTATGGGAGAGCCTGGGTGCAGCCCTGCACACCTCTCTGCAGTGCTTGTCAGTGTTTGCAACACCTCAATGCTGTAGAATGCTGACAGCACAACTGTCAAAGTAAATTTGCACATGGTGCCTTTATCGAAACCGGCTAATGACGTGTCATCAAATGTCGCCATCCGACCCACTTCCTTCAATTGACCGGTAAATGAACTGGGCGGGCTTAACAAGCCCAATCAGCATAAAATAATTTCTACACAATGAGTTGGAGCCGCGGTGAAATCGCGGCCCTAGAAATAGTGAAAGCATTGGTGGTCATTTTCCAACATTCTATAGACTCTGGATCAGTTCCTATAGATTGGAGGGTAGCTAATGTAACCCCACTTTTTAAAAAAGGAGGGAGAGAGAAAATAGGTAATTATAGACCGGTTAGCCTGACATCGGTAGTGAGGAAAATGTTGGAATCAATTATTAAAGATGTAATAGCAGCGCATTTGGAAAGCAGTGACAGGATCGGTCCAAGTCAGCATGGATTTATGAAAGGGAAATCACGCTTGACAAATCTTCTAGAATTTTTTGTGGATGTAACTAGTAGAGTGAACAAGGAGAACCAGTGGATGTGGTGTATTTGGACTTTCAAAAGGCTTTTGGCACGGTCCCACACAAGAGATTAGTGTGCAAAATTAAAGCACATGGTATTGGGGGTAATGTATTGACGTGGATAGAGAACTGATTGGCAGACTGGAAGCAACGAGTAGGAATAAACAGGTCCTTTTCAGAATGGCAGGCAGTGACTAGTGGGGTACCGCAAGATTCACTGCTGGGACCCCAGCTATTTACAATATACATTAATGATTTAGACAAAGGAATTGAATGTAATATCTCCAAGTTTGCAGATGACACTAAGCTGGGTGGCAGTGTGAGCTGTGAGGAGGATGCTAAGAGGCTACAGGTTGACTTGGACAGGTTAGGTGAGTGGGCAAATGCATGGCAGATGCAGTATAATGTAAATGCAAAACCAGGAAGGCAGAATATTATCTGAATGGTGACAGATTAGGAAAAGGGGAAGTGCAACAAGACTTGGGTGTCATGGTATATCAGTCATTGAAAGTTGGCATGCAGGTACAGCAGGCGGTGAAGAAGGCAAATGGCATGTTGGCCTTCATCGCGAGAGGAATTGAATATAGGAGCAGGGAGGTCTTACTGCAGTTGTACTGGGCCTTGGTGAGGCCACATCTTGAATATTGTGTACAGCTTTGGTCTCCTAATCTGAGGAAGGACATTCTTGCTATTGAGGGAGTGCAGCGAAGGTTCACCAGACTGATTCCCGGGATGGCAGGACTGACATATGAAGAAAGACTGGATCGACTAGGCTTATATTGATTGGAATTTAGAAGAATGAGAGGGAATCTCATAGAAACATATAAAATTCTGACGGGATTGGACAGGTTAGATGCAAGAAGAATGTTCCCGATGTTGGGGAAGTCCAGAACCAGGGGTCACAGTCTAAGGATAAGGGGTAAGCCATTTAGGACCGAGATGAGGAGAACTTCTTCACTCAGAGAATTGTGAACCTGTGGAATTCTCTACCACAGAAAGTTGTTGAGGCCAGTTCATTAGATATATTCAAAAGGGAGTTAGATGTGGCCCTTACTGCTAAAGAGATCAAGAGGTATGGAGGGAAAGCAGGAATGGGGTACTGAAGTTGCATGATCAGCCATGATCATATTGAATGGTGGTGCAGGCTCGAAGGGCCGAATGGCCTACTCCTGCACCTATTTTCTATGTTTCTATCGCGGCCTAAGGTACAGTGATGTAATGTCACTTACAGAAGTGAGTTTAAGTGCACAGCAATGGAAAAGGTCTGTCTCTGGTCATGAGTTACACTGTGGTTCTGAACCAGATTCCAATCCTGTGTTGAACCTTGAGCAATGTAACATCAAAGAATTGGAAGGGAACTTGGTGTCGCTTAGTAGATTAGTACATTGGGTCCCAAGTCCCAACTCCTCAGGAAAGGCTGATGCCTCTTCTGAACAGGTGTGACATCAGAGCATGTGCAGAAGAGGCAAATTATTATACTTAATTGGGTGAGATCAGCCATGAGCTATTTTACTAGCCATAACTTGAACGAAAAGGCGAACTGTCACTTTGAACAAAGGTAGTTAGCGATTATGTTTTTCCATTCACTAAATGTTGAATTACAAGTAAGCTTAAAATCAAGTTGAAATAAGGGCTTAAGAAATCTTAAACCCGAACTCCAAATTCTGCTAATATTGACAGTTTGAGGTATATGCAAATTATTAGGAACATTTGTTTAAACTTTATGGTGATGTCTTAACACTTCATGGGCCCCAAAGCAAAATGTTGGCGCATTCCTGTCATGTCTGAATCTTACAGATGTGATGTAAAGTCTTTAGGGGATAAAAGGTTGTTCTGAATTTGGAGCCTTTTGGCCAGTTGCTATTGGAAAGGCCACATTATTGTGGTTTATGGCATTTCCCTCTTCTGCCCTCAGTCCTTTTTGATTTACTTCGGGGAAACTCTTATTTTCATGAAGCTCAGTCCTTTCCTTTTGTCAGATGCAATGCTATAAGAATTGAGTCCCCAGTCTTTCACTTCTGCTTCCCCAGCCTCCCACAACACAAGTAATATTATTTTCAAGTGGTAGAGAGCGAAAGGGAGGGGTGGTGGGTTGGAATTTAGCTGTTAGCTTGTGATCAGTTTAATTTTTTTTACAAAACATTGACTCCTTCCTGGCGTACAGTGGGCCTTTAATACCTTGCCCTAGTGGCCATTGTTTGTGCATGAGCCTTGATGGTGAGTGTCAACATGCTATTTAACTGTTGGAAATGAGGAATCACATACGAGGCCAATAATGTCCTCACCTGACCTCATATCTGGGCCATTGGATAGTAAACAGGAGAAGGAGCTTTCCCTAATCTGGGATGCTGATGTGAACTGTAGTGACTCTCCAGCCATGTTGTCTGAGACCAGCTAACTCAGCATGGACCAGTGATTGAACCTGGAACCTTCCTGACCCTGTATAAAGAAATAAATAGAAATGTCATGAAAGAGAAAATGTAATTTGGCCCATCAAAGCTCCTCTCTTCAGTACCTTAACTCTCATAATATTCCCAATATTTTTATCTCTATTACCCTGTCAGTCGATTATTTTCGACATTTATTATTCTTCAAGAAGTTGTTCCCGCTCTTATCCTCTTTAATACCTGTTTATGTTTTTGTGACATGTGGGGATTTAAACCCTACTCAACAGAAACCTGGCAAGTGAGCAGTTAAAATCATCCTGGCTCTTATCTGTCCGAAAGCAACCATGATTGTAACATCTGCAATTTTAACCTGCTCTCCTGAGCAGGCAGCAAGGACATGCACCCGGAGCCAACAGGATCCTTCTTTACATATGCATATTGCAACCCGATGACATCATTGAGACCCGACTGTAATTTTAATTCTGGCCAAAGTGGGAACCCACCTGGAGTTAAAATCGGGGCCATGGAATTAAACAGAGTTCTCCATTGTGGTCTGACCACCGTTCTGGCTATATATCACAGCGTATATCTCAGTTATTTGTGTAAATGTGCCTTATTTCAACCCCCAGCCCATTCCAATTCTTCTGGGTGATTGTTTCCCACCGTGCCTTGCTCTACATTGACTGACTGCATTCTAGCTTGGGCTGGCCTGGCCCGGCCCAACCCAGGCCAGTGGTGTTTGAGACCTGCTCCAGCCTTGCCTCAAGTGCTCCTGATGAGCTCTCAGAGCACCCTCACTGGGAGCAATGTCACGTAAGATTTTTGGTGATTTTCACACTTTTTGTACTGTTCTTAAACACACTTATTAATAAAAAGGAAAAGTTACTGATTATTTAAATGTTCCATATTTTGTCACTTGGATATGCAGCATTGTGTAACTTTCTATGGTGAATGTATTAGAAACTGTAGTTGCTAATATACTAAAAGCTATAAAATAATTTAGAATTGGTTAACCATAGCCAGCTTTGTGTTCTCTTCTACATTTGCTTCAAATTGAAATGTGATCAGTGATAAACAGTTTACACATGCAGAAACCTGTACTGAAGTATATTGCATAAACTAGCCTTGCAGCGATCGCATGCTCTGTTCCAACCTGTTTGCCTATTTCAGTGTTTGTGTCATTTCTCCTTTGAATCCGTTTTCTTGGTACGGCACGTTGGATCTGTGAAATTCTATCAATATAATCCTACTCTTTCCCAAGAAACTGAAGGGTTTGTCAATTCCATAAATTGTGATGAATTGAAGAAGTACAAGAGGAGTGTTCAGAAGAACACAGACCACTGTAATATCAAAAACTAGAGAAAAACAAAAAGGGTTGTGATTGAGAGGGAGCTACTAACAAATCCAGTGTCATTAGATTATGTGTATGATATTATTTTCCAGTTATATTTAATGCTGTCGTGCTCCTTTTCAAATCATCCCTTCCTCTTTTTAGGCCTACTTTGTAACTGCAGCTGTTTCAAACATAGACTTGTTCTTGGTTTTAGTACAGCTGGAAACGTTGACTGTAAAGACAGGTAATTGAAAATTTCTCTGAAAAAGATTGGCCCGGTACTCACCAAATATTGTCCTGGAAGTCAAAATGACTTGAAAGAGATTTTCAATTTCATCAAAGGCAGTACACATCAACAGTTAGATTGTTTAAAATGGCTGCCTTGTACTTGGATTTATTTCTACGGTATATCAAGGAATCCGTTTGGAAGCCTGGATTAACTCCAGTATAATACAAGAAACATTCCAGAGAGTAAGTTTGATGTTTACTTTTGGCTATTTGAGTTCCAATATCCCGGGAAAAATTTGGAAAGTGATCAACGCTCTTCACATTTTATCAGCCTACATTCAATTGCTGGTGCAGTGGAAACATTGGTGAAAGCTACAATTTGTTATATGTTATATTTGCCATTTTAACCAATGCTTAAGAGGAAAATGCCCTGGATTTTTCAGTCAGCAGCGAAGGAATAGCGCTCATTGTTAATTGCGCTGACAGTTGCCCACAGACATTTCGCAGGCTTGTGAGCGGAGACTTGCTCTCATCAGGCAGCTGATCCAGCACGGTAGCCTCTAGGGGGGATCTGTGGCCTCTGTGAGCAGATCGAGTAACATAGAGGCTCTTCAACCAGTCAGATTGAATAATCCTCACTGAGCCATGCAGTGTCTAAACTAGGGAGTATAAGTTCGATTTCCATCATGTACAGAATGCGAAATAAAGATGGGAAAGAAAGATGGGATTAAGAGAGAGATAAAAGAGTTAGACAGAAAATGTAATCTCCAACACTAATTAAATTCTGAAGGAATGAGACTCCACACTTGTTAAATTAAATTTTCAGGGCCAGAGAGGTTGTTTGGTATTAATTATCACTTATCAACAATGTTTCCTTTAAGTCGTGCGGCCGTGCAACTCTCTGGTCCTCCCATGCAGCCGGCTCACTAGCTTCTCAATGGGATAAACCGCACATGCGCGGTATTTTGAATGAGCCACGCAGCCCCTTAAAGGGGGCGGCACCCAAAAAAAAATAACAAACGTTTCTTATCACGCTGTTAAAAATGTACATTTTCCTGAATGCACCAGCCCTAATTTTGTTCTGGCATGTTTAGTGGGTAAGTACAGAAACTTCACGGCATTAAATTGATATCAGTGCCGAGTCTATTGGCGAGGATTATTCCAGCACAGCCTGTAGAGGACCGGGTTATCACTGATAGCAAATTCTAGATTTCCCGGTTTAACTGCGCATATACGGACGCCGGAATTTGCTGTCCAATTTACTCATAACGGTGAGCGTTGACGCCCCGGGAGCGCCCCTCCAACGAGGCTGAGAGCCTGAGACATGGCTCCGCCTTGTTTGAGGGGCGCAAAGCCTAATTGCACGCCGGAGGCGGTATTTCCAGCCCAAGCGGTAAAAGTCCCGGGCCCCAAACGTTGCCATCCCCAAACAGGGCGCGGGGCAATTTCGGCCCTTTAATGTATTACTAATCGATTTTGTGATATTTCACACTCCGAGTCAAGACTAAGTATAGTCTTCAGATGATGTGGAGATGTAATTCAGTTCCCATTTTAAAGTCAGATATTGTATCCCTATTTTTGTATTTATAACAAAACTGTATTTATAAACTTGTCATGCTGTAATTACACTCTGCTACCAGTAGTTGTGCTGCAGTTTTTCTAGAGGAAGGGGTGGAAATAATTGCAGTATGACTAGTTTACAGGCAATTTCCATTATAAATATGGACATAGAAATTTATAATGGCAACATTGACAGTTGGTTCACATAGATGTGAGACCTTTTAATATAAAAGATCTTACAATAAAAATGTTAATAAAGATGTTATATATAATGATATACCTTGCATATGATTTGAATTTCTAAATATTAGGTTCATTCCAGTGATATGTATTGCAATTTTTTCTAATCATTGTATAATGAGCTCCAGAAGCAGATGAGATGCATATATTTATTTATTTATGTAACTATAAGCACATGAAGGCACAACTTTATTTCATTATTTACCTGAATTTTCTGCACATTGACTATGAATGGGTGAAGATCCAGCCCTCTCTATGTTCAGACTTTAAAAAAAAAAATCTGTGACCAATTCCATGTGACGTACACGCTGATTAAAGTCTCACTGACTTAAAATGACAGGAGTATTTCAATCAGGTTTGTTAGTTTTTTTAAACAGCAAGTCTGAAAGGGTGGTGGAAGCAGATTCAACAGTACCATTCAGAAGTGAATTGGATAAATACTTAAAGGGAAAAAATTGTCGATCTATGAGGAAAGAGCAGGCGACTGGGATTAATTTGATAGCTCTACCAAAGAGCTGGCAGAAGCACGATGGGTTGAATGGACTCCTACTGTGTTGTATCATTCTCTGATTCTATAAGGGACAAATTTAAAATTACAAACTGCTTCAGATGAATTGTTAGTACTGTACTATCTTTGCTGCATTTCCATCCCCTTAAAACAGGAAACAAACTTATTTGGTTAATGCAAGTAAAATATAAAGTGATTATGGTGTCCTGAGTATTGAGGTAGAGTCTGTTCTGGGGAGAAGAATCCCTTTACCTTTATCGTGATATGGCTTCAGCACATTGTCAATCTTTCTGAGCACCTGTCTGGGTCAGCACATCAGATACACAGGAACACTTGGAAATGAAGTGAATAGGTTCTTTCAGGGAACTCAGTTTCACTGATGCAGTGAGCTTTAATCATTAATCAAAAGGGCAGCAAGACAAAAACTAGACAACATGGTTTGACATGCTTATGGATTGTATCCAGTTATGAGCCTTTTATCTGATTCATTAGTGAGGAATACAATCAGTGTCTTCATCTAGGGGGAAAGATATGTAAAATACGATTTCAGTTGTTGAACCCAATCCAACGGAGTGCCATAAATTCATTACTAAGCTGCCGCTTTGCAGGCCATCTGATTCCAGACCAGCAACTATAAGAGGCAAATAGTTGGATTATGTAGTTTATAGGACTAGGCTGGGATCTCAGAACCAAACTTGCAAAATCAGAAAAGCGCACACAAGTTTGGTGTCTCTGTGGTACAACTATTTTGAGTTGTATCAGTAATCAAGTGCCCCCTGATTAAATGGGAGTGGGAGGAGGAGGGGCGGCACACTCCAAAAACTTTTCAAGTGTCCCTTTGTTTTTTTGGGTGGGGCGGTTGAGTTTCTGTGATACAAGCTGGATTCCAAATCCCAATATCAATTAATAAAGTGCTCATGGGTGGTCTTTGTGATGCAGTTAATTAGCACTTAGACCTATTACATGTTGATCTTGGGTTTGAATCCAACTCCGTTTTGCCAACAAGTTTATTAGGCGGTACTTTATCAAATACCTTTTGAAAGACTATATACACAACATCAACTGCACTGCCCTCATCAACCCTCTCCGTTATTTTATGCCGTCATCAACCCTCTCTGTTACATTATAAAAGAACTCAATCAAATATATCAAACCCGATTTGCCTTGAACAAATTCATGCTGTCTTTCAATTATGAACCCGTATTTTTCCAAGTGCCAATTAATTGTGTCCCAGATTCATGTTTCTAAAAGTTTTCCCACTACTGGAGTTAGGCTGACTGGCCTGGAATTGCTGAGTTTACAACAGAGGTGTAACATTTGAAATCATCCAGTCCTCTGGCACCAACCCATATCTAAGGAGGTTTGGAAGATTGTGGCCTGAGCCTCTGCAATTTCCACCCTTCCTTCCCTCAGTAACCTAGGATGCATCCCATCTGGACCTAGTAACTTTCATACTTTGAGGATTGACAACCTTTCAAGTGCCTCTTTTTCATCTATTTTAATTCTATCTAATTTCTCCACTACCTCCTCTACTGTGACATTGGCAGCATATTCTTCTTTAGTGAAGACAGATTCAAGTATTCATTTAGTACTTCAGCTATGTCCTCTGCCTCCATAAGAAGATTGCCATTTTGGTTCCTAATTGGCCTCACCCTTTTGTCTACTTATATGTTTATAAAAAGACTTTTGGATTACGTTTTAGGTTGCCCACTAATCTATCTTTGCCCCTCTTATTTATGTCATGTATCTTACATTATATATAACTGTATCCTAACATGCTATACATGACTGTAATAAGATATGACCTGTAACCACCAACATACCTTACCACCAGGGGTGCACTTGCAAGAGACAGGTATATAAGGACAGGTCTCCGGCAAGTGCAGAATTCCAGAGCTGTGAAATAAAGGTGCAGGTCCAGAGTGACCTTGACTTCACGACATGCCTCGTGTGAATCTGTACTGAGGGGACAGGACGTTACAATTTACTTTTTCACTTTTCCCCTTTACTTTTTGTATTCAGTTTGGTTCGCGACTGAATTATGAACCCAGCTTTTGTCATAAGAAGGAAATGGGGGATGCGCAGGAGGCCAGAATTGGAGGAACTCAAAGTTCTTGGAAGGTTGCAGGGTGCGATGAGGATACAGAGATAGGGAAGGGTGAGGCCATGGAACGATTTGAACACTAGGATGAGAATTTTAATATCGAAATGTTGGCCACTTTAAGTCTTGCTGTGGGTTAGGATACAGGTAGCAGAGTTTTGGATGAGCTCAAGTTTATGGAGAGTGAAAGTTGTGAGGCTGGCCAGGAATTCATTTAGTACTTAGCAGAGGAATAGTCAAGTCTGGAGGTAACAAAGACACATTTGAGTGTTTCAGCAACAGATGGGTTAAGGCAGGGGCGGAGATGGATGATGTTCCGGAGGTGGAAGTAGGCCGTCTTTGTGATGGAGAAGATACAAGGTCAGAAGCTTATCTCCGCAGATGCTGAGGTTGTGAACAGTCTGCTCTTCCACACCTCCTGCCGGGAGAGCAAAAATTCCGTCATAATGTCATTGATAGTCTCTCATCAGTGGATGCTTCCAGTTGTTGACAACTTAATGAACTGAACAATTTTGGAGGCTCCAGTCCCTTTTCTGTACTTGTTTTTACCTGCACATTATCAGCACCGCCCATCCTGGGAATTCACAATTGCTGCCTTGGTAGACGGTTGTACTAATGATGCATGTTATCCAAACCGCCTAGGAGATCCTCATGGGTGCTTATAGATGGCATCCCCTGAACAGGTCATCATGCCATGTCGTCATTATCATCATCATCATAGACAGTCTCTCTGAATCGAGGAAAACTTGCTTCCAGTCCTGAAGTGAGTTCTTTGGTGGCTGAACAGTCCAATACGAGAGCCGCAGACTTTCACAGGTGGGACAGATAGTCGTTGAGTGGGTGGGTGGGTGGGACTGGTTTGCTGCACGCTCTTTCTACTGCCTGCGCTTGATTTCTGCATGCTCTCGGTATTGAGACTCGAGGTGCTCAGTGCCCTCCCGGATTCATTTCCTCCACTTTGGGCGGTCTTTGGCTAGGGACTCCCAGGTGTCAATGGGGGTGTCGCACTTTATCAGGGAGGCATGTAACACGATAACGACAGTAGAAAGAAATTGTTTTATTTAAATTATAAAATTATGTGATGTCCGTGCAACATATTCATTTGATCTAATCAGCGCATTTTATAAACTCATTTGTGGAGGTACCAAACGCCCTCAACAATTTCCAATTAATCAAACATATAATTGAGACACTTTGAACTTGGGATCAAACAGCTCTTTTATATCTTGTATGGAAACTTTTAATTGAAAATGTAGCACAAACCATATATTTGTAATAAAGCGAATATTATCCTGTGTGAGAAAACATTATCTAGTGTAATGGTGCTGTTGGCTTGTAACTGTAAATTTTGTTAACTTCAGTATAGATTCCCCACTCAATGCATTTACTATTTAAACCACCTAGGAAAGATAATGCTGCCATGGGTGAAGTGCAGTGTGATCTGTTTCCCAGAATGCACAAAACCTTGAAAGTGTTAGATTTTTAATAAAGATCCCCCAGAGGTCGTCACTGATCCTTTTTACTAATCCATTGGAGTGCGTTGTGGCAATTTTAATTGGAGATTGCACTCTGAGCTGTGTGAACAATTTTATCAGAAAGTTTCTTGTTTACTTAAGGGATGGGAGGGGAGTGTTCTGACCTAATTCTGTCACCGTGCTGCATGCTTACCTACTGCTGCTTTTCTATGATTCTTAAATAGAATCCTGTTGCTGTGTAGAACAAAAAATGGTTGCTATTTTGAGCTGAATGTACCAAAGCTGGCTAGTCTGTTATAAATGACTGTCAGATGTCAGTTAAGATTCAACTCTATTCACATGTAGTGCAGAGATTGTTATCTATCTTTCCCAGCTATGATATATTATTTGTAAATCTTCTGTTTAATTTTAGACATGCAATAGTGATTTGAATTCAGTCATTTCCTTCCTCTGATCCCCTCACCCTCATCTTGTTTTTATTTTTTTCTACCTTCATTCCATTCAGTGGCCAAGACTGTGGGCAGCTTATTTCTAGTCCTCTGCCAATGCCACTCTCAGGAGACTGGAAGCTGGACAACAACATCACAGGGTAGCTCATCTTCCAGTGTTGTCATGTTCACAGTGATGACTTTTCTGGCTTGACGATGCCTTCATTTCACTTACTCTAGAATGTAAAGCAGGCCTGGATTCACTATGATGAATTTCATGGCTGAATGCTAAGGATCCCAAGTGAGATGCACTGGTTTTTAACTGCACAAAGAAATGTTTCCCCAATGTAGATTTAATGTGACATACAGAGTGTTTATGGAGACATTGAGAGATGACCAGTTTATTGTCCGTATCCCAGAATCATGTAATTTTATGCTAACATATCAGATGGATTTTAATTTTTGAAAGTAAAAACTGGAAGACATTTCACATATGCCACAGTTACATAGCTGGAATTTGGGAAAATTACATCAGCATATGCCAGGGGCGAATTGACACAAAATTCAGAAACAAGTGGAAATTATGCTATGCATTATTATTGTACAAACATTTATATCAAATATGTTATTTTATCAGAGAGCAATCTGTGTTTATTTTAATCAAAATATATTAACCTTACATAGGATTAGATAGAATGTAAATCACAGAAACAGACCATTCGGCCCAACTAGTCTGTACTGGTGTTTATACACCACACGGGTCTCCTCCCATTCCACCTGCTTCTATGTCCTTTTTACAGTATGGAGACCACAGTGCCGGTCCTATACAAGTTTAACATAACTTCACTATTTTTGATTTCTATACCCCTAGAAATAACTCCCAGTGCTTTGTTAGCATTTTGTATTGCTTTGCTGGCCTGCGATGGTGCTTTTAATGATGTGTTCACCTTATCCCTCAATTCCTTTGCTCTTATTTTCTAAGGTGTTTCTATTTCTCCTACCAAAGTGCATGACCTCATTTATCTGTGTTCAAGTTCATTTGCCACTTAACAGCCCAGTCTGCAAGTTTTCTAATGTCTTCCTCTATTATGATGCATTCTTCCTTTAATATTAGCTGTACCCCCTCCCCCAGTTTGGCATCATCTGCAAATCTTGATATTGAGTTACTTGTTCCTAAGTCTAAATCATTAATGTAAATTATGAATAAACAGTGGTCCCAGCACTGATCCTTGTGGAACACTGCTTTATACCTTCATCCAATCTGAATAACTACTCATTTGTCATTTGAAAATCCAAGTATATGACATTGACTCTATTACCCTAGTCTACTCTTTCGTTACCTCTTTAAATAATTCTATTGGGTTAGTTAAGCATGACTTAGCCTTTCGGAATCCATGCTGACTATTTTTATTATATTTTCTGTTTCTAGATTCTCTGTTTATTTTAAGCTAGTTAATTTCAACTGGTTACTGTACCCATTAAAGAACCAGTCAAAGGAATGTGATAGAAGTGTGAAGCATTTGTACTTTCCATTGTATGTAAAATTAAAGAAATTCTTTTGCATAATCGATAATCATTTTAAATGGATTATTAAAATGATTTTCTTTACCCCCCCCAAGATTTTTAAAACCTATTATTTGATATTACGGTTGAGAGGTGGTTCAGAGTGCAGTTAAATGCACTTTTTGCAATGACTGCACCCCTCCCCAGTCATCAATAACTTTTGTAGTCATTTTGTAGGCAAATATAGCAGCCAAGTTATTGAAGGGCTGAAATCGTACCGGCACAGCTATCAAAATGGCAGTGATTGACAGCGGGCGGAAGTCTGCTCTGAACCCGCCTCCATGTGAATTTCCCAAGTGCCGGCTCTGCCTGCGGTTTGCAGACCCGGCACTGAGCAGCATGTCAGGAAATTGAGAGAATTAAGAAGCTGCTTAAAGCTATTTAAGCAGATTTTACCAGGTCCAAACCATTTTACCAAGATTTTTACGAGGTTCCCTTCCTTCAGGGATCATCAGGTTCTCAACAAATCTGGATTGGGTTGACTAGTTGACAGCTGCAGAAGTGGTATAAAAGCTATAATTTCACAGCTCTTTAATTTCCAATCTTAGAAGCTGGAGCTTTCAGGATTTGGAATAAACTTTTCAGCTTTATGAATGTTTGAAGTGGTTGCAGTGAACTCTCTATCCAGTGTCACCTTCTTGGAGCAACCTCTCTTATCATTGACAGATCGTTTCTGTCATCTCGACTTCAGCTGCCATCTATTCCATTAGCATCGGTGCCCTTGGGAAAAAATCTTACCTTGGTCCTCAGAATCCCACCACGATCAGCCCCAATACTAACATCACTAGGCACACCAGCATCACAACCAACAACACCAACCTTCTCTGCAATCACCTGATGCTGCACAGGACACAGGGCATCGGCACCCGACCACATTACTGCCAGGGATGGCCTCATCATGGCCAAATTTATTTCGCTTGACGCTGTACATTCTGGCTGCCACAAGATGCACCAGGTTGGCACCATAAGACATCCCTACAATGTCCAAGCCAATCCTTTCACACTCATCACCATTGCACGGGTACAGTTATGTCTCAATGTTTGACAGCATATTAAAAGAAACTCTACATGAACATTGGCTAAAACACCCAAGTCCTACCCTTGTGTTGTTAATTGGCATGACTGGCTTAGGATGAGGGTGAATGTGAGGGGTGGCCAGTGAGATGGGGAAGTGATAATATAGATGAGAGGGATGGGTGGAGGTGCAAAGTAAATTGGTGTGAGTAAGGACGTGTAGGAGTAGGTTAGGAAAGGCAGAGTGATGGGGATGTGATAAGAGGCACAACAGGATGAGGTTGAGTGTGACTTTGCAATAACGTTTCTATTCATGTTTGTTCTTTATATTGTCTGACTGATCTGATTTGTTCTATTTTTTTTATAGAAGAAGCGGAAGCAGAGAAAAAGAGATGAAGACTCACTAAGCCTATGTAGCCTCGATGGAAGTGTAAGCAACATTTTAATTTTTCTGTAGATCATGCAAATGTCTCTACTTTGTATATGATCAAAGAAACAGAATGCTTAATTATATTGCTAGCCAGTTGACTGCATGTTGGAAGATGCCGTGCTAAAACTGCACAAGGCACAGAAGAAGATTCATTGGGTAAAGTTAATCACATTAGTGTGAAATATGTCATTTGTTGATGTTTCATTTTGTTTAAAACCTTATTTTGGACATAGAAATTTCATGGAAAAAGTGGTGGAGAATTTTTTTTCCAAAAAATATTTTCCGTGAATTGATTGGTTCACCTTTTTGTTTTTCTGGGCTCCCCTGACTAGTCGTACATGTTTTCATAAATTCTTCATCGGTTCTCATCGGTTTTCTGGGTACTTCACTCGTTTTTGATTCTTACGTTCTCTCTCCAGTTCTGACTAAAGCAACAAAGTATAACTTTCCAGGAAGTGTGACCAACAGGAAGTGTGTACTAGAAGCAAGACTTTAATACATTGGCCGAGATTTTCCAATCTTAACAGCAATAGTAACATTAATTTTAAATGGGTTACTGACTGCATTACCATTGGGAAAACAAGGCCATTGTCCTGGTGACAAGATGTCTGACCTGTGCCAGGTGCCTCCTTTGGTACTAGAGAATCATGGGAGAAAGCATATATCCCATTACTATAAGGTGCATTCGATATCATCAATATGTGTTAGCTAACTTCAGGCCTTCTCCGTTTCCATCAATAATGCTCTTCGAATAACTGTTAAGGCAAATGGAAAACTGGTTAATTTACTGTGGAATATTTTGTCCTCCCAACAGTCTTACTGAGTTTGAAAACTCATTATGTAAGGAATCTTGGTGGGGGGGGGATATCCCATATCCTGATATTCTGGGGGTTAAATTGGGCCGTGTAGTGCCTGCTTTTTAGGTGCCACCTAAGGTTTCAAAATGGTTCCAAGATGCGTGTGCACTGACAGGAAGTGTATAGGACGCTGTCTTGGTGAAGGGGTTGCAAAGCAGCGAGAACATGACACTAATCAGTGTGTAATGCTGAGTTGAAGCCACCGCTGCCATTTTGGAATTCCACACTCCAGTCTTAACCTCGCACAGCGGAACACAGCATTACATGAAATGAAGGATTCCCTCACCAGCGCTATTTAAAGGGATCATAAAGTACTTACAGGTTAGTTACTGGATTATTTATTCTGGCTGCTGGTGCAATTGTATGTATTTTTGTTTTCCTATACTTGGCTAAAGTTTCAGTACTCTACAGGGAGTGGTCTGGGTCATCTTGCAATACTTTTGTGTCATTTAAAATATTGTGCTGAAAGAAGTTGCTTCCAGATATGGATGGCCTGGTAGAGTTTGTCTGGGAATTGAGCATGACTGGGAGAATGAAGAGAGTCCATGCAGAGCAAGACAAGCTGTTAGAAGAGGGAGGAGGGGGAGCAGGGTCCACGGAAGGGGGTCATAGCCACGAAGGGTCTTCAGCAAGCAATTCTCTACTGTCAATTTCAGCAACAATTAGTGCATGAGACATCTTTGCTTCAGAACAGAGGTCGTGACTGAAGTCTGTCAACTGCTGCAGCCACAACTGCAGCCTGCAAGCAAGGCAAGGACATCATTGCTATCAAGGTGACTGTGGCTGCTCGTTTTCCTGCTTTGTTTCAGTCTGCTGCTGGAGATATAAGCAGCATCTCGCAGTTTGCAGTGCACTGCTGCATAAGGGAAGTCACTGAGGCACTGTATACAATGAGAAACACATACATCTCATTTCCTCTTGCCAGAGACAAGCAGGACGAGTGAGCACGAAGGTTTGCACAGATTGCAGGCTTTTCCATGGTGCCATGGTTTGCACGCATATTCCCATCTTAACTCAACCATATTGATCAACAGAGAGGGATTCCACTTCCTGAATGGCATCCACGTTCTTGGAGCTGTACTCCTGGCATTGACCTCCGTTGCTATTTTCTCCCACTGCCTCCTGAACATATGTCTCGAGGGCCTCCCACTTCCCTGCTTTGCTCCACCTCTTGCACCAAGGCTCAAGTGCATAATCCGAGAACCTCGGTGCATGCGCTCTCGCATATTCAGACATTCCTCAAACTATCTGATTCAGTTTTCAAGCAGCTCCCATCACTTGTTGCAGCCACAATGCATTCTCCCCTTTAAGAGGTGCAGGCTACCTTTAAGTAGCGCTAGCCAATCGCAATATCGGGCCCCCTGCTGACTCGTGCAGTCAATGAACAGCACAGATAGCACTGACTGCATGCAGAATGATGGAAATCAGCAGGCAGCACCAATTTAACATGCTGCCAGTAGCGCAATGAACGGGTGTGGGTTAATCGCGCACCCCGATCCCCACGCCTGCTTTCGGGGGTTACCCAATTTCACCCCTTCTGTGTCTTACTGGTGAATATGTATTGAAATTGAATTTTCCTGAAATAGATCCGGAATTTACCTAGCCATTTGTTTTTACGATTAAGCAGCATTCAAAATGATGGCTTTGTTTGCTTTGATAGCCACATTATAATTTCATCCATTTCCATTACCTAATTAGTTGCTGTTCTCCATCAATGCAAAACAAAGATGGATGATGAGGTTGTGCTGCTGCAGGGAAAAGATCAGAAGTGCCCCATTGTGCTTAACCCTAACTCAAAAAGCATCCCTTACTCGACCAACATGACATTTCAAAACCCTTCCCTCACAAGTCATTGTAACCGCCTCACTGAAATTAGTTTAACCAATTATTATTGAATTGCAGACAGTTCTGTGATACAGTCTGCCTCCACTGGGAACAACAGCCATCAGAAAGAGGAAGCTTTCGTCCATTGGTATGGGTTTAAATCCCAGACCTAAAAAATAGCTTATTTTCCAACATTTTCATGAAAGTTAAATTTATTTTCAGTGTTGTAGATTATCACTTGATATATAAAGTTTACTCATAAACTGTAAACTGCAATTCAACAGTGACTGCTAATACTGCCGGGCAAGTTCTATACATATTTGGTTTCTTCATTCGATTTCCAAAGTAATCTAATTAAAAATTACATCTACAGTTGTTAGCACCCCAGCTGAAATCTCTGTCTCACTATTGGATGAAGTGTCCGTGTCTCACAATTATTGCCCTGCCAAATGGAAACATAAAACATGACTGCAGGCTGCTGCAATGTCATTGGCTAGGATGATGTTACTCTAATATTATAAAAAATATTTATTTATATGTGCAATTTTGAGGTTTGCTGAAGGGCTGAGTTTTTTTTATTTGTATCTACAATCAAGTTTATACATTCCTTTTTTTAAAGTTACTGTACAAACTGTATTTGGGATGACAGTTAACATTTGGCTATTGATTAACCTTCATGGATTTTCCATCATGTTAAAGCTTCAGTGGGCTGAAATTTAACAGTGGTAAGTTTATCTAGTGTAACAATGTGAATGTGACAGTTTAGAACTTTTCAAGCAGGGAGATTTCCAGTGGCGTGTGTAAAATGTTTCTTCTTCTTTAAAGCAGCAGAGCACCGAGCTGTGGGGGATTTTTAGTGCTTTCATTTGACTTTTGCTTATCAGTTAGTTCTACTTCCTGCCCACCTCTGCTTTACACCTTATGTGACCTATTCAGAAGGTGCAAGTGCCCCTTTGATGAGATGTAGGCGTTGCCTTTGTGTTTCTATTTGGCTTCATATCACATTTAACTTCATAATAACTATTTGGTTCATTTCTGTTGATTTCATGCATGGTTCCCATTAATGTACCTTTGTCACTTTCTGCAAGTTGCTACATTTTTGGAATGTAACTTGCCTACTACAGGTGCAGGACCTAAAATCTGGAACCCTTGGGTCCGAGGCCGTTCCAGACTTCGTGTTTTTCTGGACATTTGAACGTGTTTCTGACTGTTGTAGTTTATCAACATTCCCTGGATTCTGGGGAGGTCCCAGCAGATTGGAAAACAGCAAATGTAATGCCCCTATTTAAAAAAGGAGGCAGTCAAAGAGCAGGAAACTATAGACTAGTTAGTCCAACATCTGTGGTTGGGAAAATGTTGGAGTCTATTATTAAAGAAGCAGTAGCAGGACATTCGTTAAAACATAATTCAGTCAGACAGAGTCAGCCTGGATTTATGAAAGGGAAGTCATGTTTGACAAATTTGTTGGAATTCTTTGAGGATGTAATGAACAGGATGGATAAAGGGGAACCAGTAGATGTGGTGGACTTCCAGAAGGTAGTTGACAAGGTGCCACATAAAAGGTTACTGCACAAGATAAAAGTTCACGGGATTGGGGGTAATATATTAGCATGGATAGAGGATTGGCTAACTAACAGAGAATAGAGAGTCGGGATAAATGGTTCATTCTCTGGTTGGCAATCAGTAACTAGTGGGGTGCCGGAGGGATCAGTGCTGGGACCTCAACTATTTACAATTTATATTAATGACTTGGCTACATTACACTCGGTCCCTTCTTCCAAGTTTGCTGACGGTACAAAGATGGGAGGAAAAGATATGTGAGAGGAGGACACACAAAATCTGCAAAAGGACATAGGCTAAGTGAGTGGTCAAAAATTTGGCAGATGGAGTATAATATTGGAAAGTTTGAGGTTTGGCAGAAAAAAATCAAAGATTTAGAAATGGAGAATAATTGCAAAGTGCTGCAGTACAGTGGGACCTGGGGGTACTTGTGCATGAAACATAAAAGGATAGTATGCAGGTACAGCAAGTGATCAGGAAGGCCAAAGGAATCCTGGCCTTTATTGCAAAGGGGATGGAGTATAAAAGCAAGGAAGTCTTGCTGCAGTTGTACAGGGTATTGGTGAGGCCACACCTGGAATACTGTGTGCAGTTTTGGTTTCCATATTTAAGAAAGGATATACTTGCTTTGGAGGCAGTTCAGTGAAGATTCACTAGGTTGATTCCAGAGATAAAGGGGTTGTCTTATGAAGAAAGGTTGAGTAGGTTGGACCTCTACTCATTGGAATTCAGAAGAATGAAAGATGATCTTAACGAAACAAATCAGATTATGAGGGGGCTTGATGAGGTGGATGCAGAGAGGATGTTTCCACTGATAGGGGAGACTAGAACTAGAGGGCATAATCTTAGAATAAGGGGCCGCCCATTTAAAACTGAGATGAGCAGGAATTTCTTCTGAGGGTTGTAAATCTGTGGAATTCGCTGACTCGGGGTGCTGTGGAAGCTGGGACATAGAATGGATTTAAGACAGAAATAGACAGTTTCTTAACTGATAAGGGAATAAGGGGTTATGGGGAGTGGGCAGGGAAGTGGAGCTGAGTCCATGATCAGATCAGCCATGATCGTATTAAATGGCGGAGCAGGCTCGAGGGATCGTATGGCCTACTCCTGCTCCTATTTCTTATGTCATGAATCCGGAAACACCTGAGCCCAGGTCCCATCGAGGAGGTATTCCGGAACATTTTACGGATTCCGGACGCCCCTATCACCGATCGTCCTGGATTCCAGAACTCCGGATTTTTGACACTGCATCTGTATTGTCAATGGTTTGTAGAAATGCTTAAGAGCATCTGGCTGTAAACTGGTTAGAAAATTTTCCTCGATCCATGTAAAAGTTGGCCAAATAAACCACTCCCTGCATAATGATTCAAATTAAGTCCTTTTTTGAGGCGAAGGGCAACTTCAACCAATAGCAGAGGTTCGTGATGGTCAACAGAGGAAGCAGGATTTCAGGACATCAAGCAAGCCCTCCTCAGTCCTTCAGGCTTTTGAGACTATCGGGTTATTTTTATTATCTAGATTATAAAATGCTACTTTAGGTAATGTAATGAATGGGAAGGAAATGAAGTCAATCTCAAGTGCTTAACAATGATGCATCTCTGGTCTGAGGGCTAACTTCCCAAAATATATTGGCGAGCTGAAGCTATTCAAACATCTTTCTAGATAAATTTATTATCATTTACAAGAACTGAAGCCATCTTGTCTGGAAAACAGGAAGCCAGAAAAGCTGAAATGATATTATGTGTAAAATGCAGCAATAATAATTGCTGATTTCAAGATAGTTGAAATAAATTGTAGATGAGACTGAAGTGAGCAGCCTGTAGAATCGAGGTGTTGTACAAAAGGTGCCAGGGACCAAAAGCCACAACATGCATTAGCGTTTCTCCTTGGACTATAAATTTCACATCTTCAAGTTCCTACACATGATCACATTCCATTTGCCATCTTGGTATTTCCTTTATAAACTGATTTGGACTGGAAATGGAATCCTAACAGTGCAGTGTGTTATATATGCAGACTATAGATATACTCTCTGTGTAGTCACTGTATAGTTGCACAAGATGGAGACTTGCTACCTGATGTACTATCAATAAGGTTTACACTGTGTATATACTATGCTGGCACCACAAGAGGGTGCAACTGGTGGAGACTGGGGTTTCCTGCCCCTGTGGCAGAGGCTGTCCACCAGAGGACACTGCGGTGGGAGACCTGAGGGTCACCTGCATAGATGTGCAGGGCCCAGTATAAAAGGCTGCCCAACATGCTTGTGCCTCACTCTGGAATTACGAATAAAGGACCACTGTCACTACAGTTTGAGTACAACATATTGCCTCGTGGAGTCATTCATAAGTGCATTACAGACATAACACAGTGTACTGCGACAATGACTTCATGACATGGGATGATGGGAGTGCTCGTTTCAACACCCAAGAGGCAGGAGGTAATCATTCATGCATTCTGGTGTTTCCTGCTAGTGGAATACAGAGGAGAGAGTGTGTAGTAAGCACAGGCCCAGCATAGTTATTTAATGAGGTAAGTGGGGATGGGCGGGGCATTCCCAGCCTCCCACCTCACTTTCTAATTGATCTGACCCTGTCTTTGTCCTACCCTCTGGACTCAATAGATCAGGAGGGTCTGCAGGGTTCCAGGGCCAGGCAAAAGACAATAAAGCAAGTACTAAAATCTTTATTTTATGTACCCCCAGGATGATCAGAGGCATGTAATACTTTCTGGCTGCTGCTTTTCAGCCAGAAGGCTGCGATGAACAGCCAGGATCACAGCTGCAGGATTCTCAAGCCTGTAGCTGCACTCATATTTCCTCCTGATTTTTTTTTTAGTTCATAACACAACTTTTCTGTCAGAAAAACGCCACTTACTTGCACACCATTCCATGAACTACTGGTGGGTAGGATCATAGGGGGAGAAATTCGTTTTAACCAGCAAAGTTGCCGAGAATTCACAGCTGCTGAAAATGGCCACAATGCTAACTGAGCAAAATTGATCTGAGGGGATGGAGATTGTTGGTGCAGCGCTTGCGTTCCATGAAACGCAGTCCTGGTGACGTTGCTGGAGGTATCCGACCCGAAGTTCGTGTACAAGAGCGGCGTTGGAGCTTTGCACAACCTCTGGAAGCGAGGCTGTTGAACGCACAAGGAAGTGTGGGTAATGAAGAGGTCTGAGAACTAAAGGGGCCGTGCACACTGAAGCAATACAATGTTAAATGAAGTGAACCAATGCAGTTTTCATCCCTTTCTGCTTTAAAAAAAATATTTAACATTAAAAAGAAGTCCCAAATGCGTATATTTAGCTCTTAAAGCTAAATTCGCTTCTGAAACTCAAAAATTTGGAAATATGCCTCTGCACTAACACACAGGCTCAGCAAGCCATGGAAGGGGCACACAAGGTCTCCCATGCAGGGGGTCAACACTGCAAGATAGATCCTCTATCCACAGGGGCCAGGAGGCCTTCCAGGAAGAACGATGTGGGAGTACATCACAGAGGCTGTCATTGCCAGCAGTGTCATCCCTCACTACCTGGCTCCAGTGCCCAAAGAATTTTCAGACCACTGGTCAAGGTCAGTGAATACATCTTCAAAAGTCGTCTCCTACCAACTGCACCACTAGCCTCACACACTGCTTAATGCACAACCCCCATCCCTAATCACGCATCCATGAACAATCTGCACCAATCATGAGGCGCATCTCCCATTCCTAGCCTCACCTCACCCCCTTGGAGGAGATGCAGGCCATTCTTGGCAGGGGCATGGCTGAGCCCTTTGCCGGCAGTGGGGCTGAAAGGATAAAAGATGCTGATATCCTCATACATAATCCCCCTTCTGGCATGCACCTCTTGCTTTCCTGCCCTCCCATCATCACAACTCCACCTTTTTGCCTTCATCATTTCACACACCCAGGAAATGCAGCCTGTCCAGCCAATGGGTGACAAGAAGAGGGAGAGGAGATTGAAGAAGAACAAGAGGAGGAGGATTGATTTGACACTCTCAGCCACCAGCTCCTCAAGGTCAACCAGCAAGAACATCTGCCGTGTCCCCCACTGAAAGTCAGCAGCCTTCCACCAGCCATGCTGCAGCCTCTGGGGTAGCACTGCACGACATCAGTAGGATAGGCGAAGGCACACACAAGACCCTCACTAAGAAAATGGATATGGGTGATGAGTTGATTTCTTGATGTCACATTGGATATATAGATGGATTGGAAAGCTTGCTTTGTGGTGGCTTTTATTTCAGCATCGTGGCCAAGAGGACATTGTGATGGTCAGTAACAGATGGAAGGTAAGGTGTGGGACTAATGTTGAATAGGGAATTGGGGTTGTGGTCACTAGGACCAGAGCCAGATGATTCCATCCTGGATATCCCGGCCATACAAAGGCTGTTTGGAATGCATCCTTCCTTCTGATTTCTCCTTTTCTAATTCCTCCTCTTCTGCGTCATCCTCTTCCCTCTGCAAGCGCCTGCTGTAAATGTGAAATGACAGCATAAAATGCTGCCAATACTCAGCTGGTCAGGCAGTATGTCGACCTGAGATGTGAACTCTGTTTTTCTCTCCACAGATGTTGCGTGACCTGCTATGTATTTGCAGCATGTTGTGTCTTCTCAAAGGCCTTCATTTACCATCAGAGTCCTTGCAAGTGTCCAGCAGCACTCACTATACACTTAAAAAAAACTTTTCACATCTATTGCAGCAAGCCAGCAATTCAATAAAATCAGAAAAACCTTAAATCCAAACTAACCTGAATGATGTGGCTGTCCCTTTAAGAGGCGCAGACATGGCCACTGTCAGCCTGCTTGCATGCCAGGTTAACCTGGCGTGCTGAGGACCCATCGCTGAATTCAGCAAGGTGCTACCAGTTATCGGCAGCGCAAAGGTAAGCACGAAAATGGTGGCTGCCGCAGGAACCGCTAGCAGGTGCCGAAAGAGCGGCGGCTGCTGTTTTAGCGCCATTTAATGGCGCTGCGGAGTGGCACTGAGGTTCTAGCCCTAATCTTACGGCAAAGAAGGAGGGCTTCAGCCCATCATGCCTGTGCCAGCTGTTTGAAAGAGCTATCCAATTAGTCCCACCCTGCTGCTCTTTCCCAATAGCTCTGCAAATGTTTCCTTTTCAAGTATTTATTCAATTCCCTTTTGAAAGCTACTATTGAATCTGCTTCTACCACCCATTCAGGCAATGCATTCCAGACCATTAAAAAACTCACTGCACAAAAAGAATTATCCCCTCTGGATCTTTTGCCAGAGTAAGGATAGTAACGAACAGAATTTTAATTCTGATGGATCAAAGTTAAATTTTATTGTACATAGATTTTATCAGTTTAATCTCTGAATCTGCCATTACCACAATCAACCCAGATAGCTCTAATAATGACACCATTTGGAATCTATCTGAGACGAAGAACATCAGTGGAAATGGCATACTTACTTGAATCTCTGTGCGATTGAGTATGTGAATTCCAGTTTTCCTTTTCTCCACCACACGTTGACTGGTCTGAAGGACAGACACACAATCGCCTCCCAGATTTTGCTCCGCAGCGCTCTAATGCAGCCACTATGAACCGCATAACATCAATCTGAGCTTGAGCCTGCCTTGCGTTCCATCAGCCCCCCTTTGGCTGAGACACCATTCTATTTCAGGCAGCTGTTGGGAACACTGTTTTGCTTCAGGCTGCCATTCCAATCCTCCCCGTAACAGTTGAGCTGAGGTGAGCAAGTGGGTGTTCAGTCCTGCCCCTGACACCCTGCTGCATCACGTGTTGGTTCCTCTGGTGTAATCTGACTCCACACTGCCCTGCACCAGCTAGCTTGGCTTCTTTTAGTTTTTTTAATTTAAAACATATTTTAGTATAATTTTTCCTAACTAACTTAATATACTGGGGTTTCCTTTTACACAGTTATGTGGCTGTCTTTATTTAAGATATTAGGAACAGAAATGGGTGCATCACTTGGTGCTGAATTGGCTCGAGCAAATTAAAAGCCAAGCTTTTCACATTGGGCAAATCCTCGGTGAGAGAGATTTTCAGCTGCAAATCAAGTGCATAATCAAAATGTTGCTTTGAAAAGTAAGCAAGCACCAAACTGTGTCCATTAAGTGGGTAACGAGATGGTTTGTCTGTGGTCTAATTCCAGTTTCTTTTCCAATCACTTCTGATGCAGCTGTTCCACATTACTGGCATACACCACGATGGGAACACCATCACCACGAGCACTACACAATTTCATGAAGAAGGCCTACCACCACCTTCTCAGAGCAACTAGAGATAGGCAGTCTTGCCAGCATCACTCACATTTCGAGAACAAATTATTGTTTTAAAAAAAAAAAATCCTTCGAGCAAACCTGTTGCACCTTCGGATATTTACAGGAAGAAGCGCTTTCATCCAGTCGCTTCCTAGAAACCAGCTGGAAGAAGTGGTCTCAGGCTGGGAAAATGGCCACGATGGGCCGAATGGCCTCCTTCTGTGCTGTAAATATGGACAGTGTGAATATGGACAGTCTGTCCCAGCTGATAAGTCATGATATAAATACAGCTTATTTGAAAAAAATTTTGGTATAAATATTTGGACTTTCCAACTCTTTTTAAATGTTGCTTTTTTGGAGCTTCAACAATGAAACAACATTATTGCCACCTAACTTTTTAATTGCCATTTATGAATGAAGCTCTGTATTTAGATAATTCAATAATAATTTTTACAAGATGTTTATTGAATAATGTTCTATTGTAGATTCAGCTTGTTCAGTTGTCTAGAATTTCTCACTGGCTGCCCAGTTTGGTCCTAGTACTTTTAAAAAGTTTATCACATTAACCTGTAAAGCTGGGATCCGTTGTTCAAAGGGTTGATCAGGAATTAGGGAAAACCATTGTGGCCGTGCTGTCCTTGAGTAGTTTTCTGAGTTGGTGTTGATGGGGAGCTTGTCTGCTGGAGCCACATACCAGAAATATCTGTGGGCGTGGTCTGACATTTTCTGACCATTTCACCAGCTGCCTCAGGGGGACCATGAAGAGGCTGTAGAGCAGAACCCGATACCATTTATGAAAACCATCCAGCAGGTGGTTGTTATAGAAAACCTTGTCTGAACCTGAAAAAGTGGCCGCAGCATTAACAGATCGGTTTATATGGTTGATATTCTGCCCAGAATATGCCTTCACCAGCAATGCATTTCATTTTCCATGCAACTCATTAATCGCCAATTCAGGTCACCTGGTGAAACATGCTGGTAAACCTTTACAAGAATAATCTTTGCACACAGTTCAGTGCTTGCTGATTTTTAATGAACACATGTCACCTGTGAGCACTTAATGTTTTTCTTCCACGGTGCTTCCTCTTCATGACAGTTTATGATGTATGTGCTCTTAAATCTAATGGTGCTTCTTCCTCCATGGCAGACGTATGTGAGGTGGCTGGCTGTCCTGTGTACAAAAGAGCCTTTCTTCATCTCGGCAGTTAATGTAATGGGGCTGGCTCAGCTTCCAGTGCCACAGTTGGAGAAAGCAAAGAGAAAGACAGATTACAATTTTTCTTTTTTTATTATTTGCTCTCGGGAAGTGGGTGACACGGGCAAGACCACATTTAGTTTGCTTGAGAAGATGGCGAGGGCCGTATATGAGTCAACTGTAGGTCATGGGGTCACGGGTTTCCCTTCCCTCAGAATTCGTGCACTAGACGTATCTGAAAATGAGGTGCCAAACTTGTGAAGCTACAACACAGGACTGCATGCTTGTTAAACAGCGGAAGCAGCACGTTTATAGACCAAGCTAAGCGATCCCACAACCAATGGATCAGGTCAAAGCTCTGCAGTCCTGCCACATCCAGTCATGAATGAATAGGAGAAGGGGGGAACTCCACGAATAACCCCATCCTCCATGATAGTGGAGCCCAGCACATGAGTGCAAAAAAAAAAAGACTGAAGCGTTTGCAGCCATCTTCAGCCTGAAGTGCCGGGTAAATGGTTCTTCCTGGCCTGCTCCTGATGTCCCAACACAGATGCTAGGCTTCAGCGAATTCAATTAATTCCACATGATAAATTGCTGAGTGCACACAGCAAAGGCTACTGGTCCTGACAATATTCCAGCAATAGTACTGAAAACCTGTGCTCCAGAACTAGCTGTGCGCCAAGCTGTTCAGTAGAACTACAATACTGGCATCTACCCGACACAGTGGAAAATTAGGAACGTAGGCCATTTAGCCCTTCGAGTCTGTTCCGCCATTCAGTGAGATCATGGTGATCTCACTGATCATGTGATCTAATTAGATCATGTGATCTAATGCCATATACTCACCTTTACCTCATATCCCTCTACTGTAAATACTGACGCAAAGTAATTATTTAACATGTCCGCCATTTCCTTATTTTCATTTATAATATCACCAATGTCAATTTTTAAGGAGCCCACTTTACTCTTTGCCATCCTTTTTTTCCAAATATAATTGTAAAAGTTTTGTGTTGATGTTGATATCCCTTGCTAGTTTCTTTTCATACTACTTGTAGCTCTTTCTATCCAGTTAGTCACTCTTTGCTGTTCTTTGCATCCCTCCCATTCGCCAGAATCTGTGCTATTTTTTGCATTCTTTTATGCTTTTTCTTTTAGTATTATGTTGTCCCTTACCTCTTTAGTTGTCCGTAGCTTTTTTTTTGGAAAGTAGAACTCTTGCCCCTGAAGGGTATAAACTGGTTCTGTGTCACGTCAAATTCTTTTTTGAACAGCTCCCTCTGACCTTCTATTGTTTTACTCATTACCAGATTTGCCCAGTTTACTGTCGACAGTCTCTGACACATCCTGTTGAAGTAAGCCTTACCTACATCTAGAATCTTAGTAGCTTTTCGCATTTCTCCCTTTCAAACACTGCGTTGAACTCGATCGTATAGTCACTATTAGATAAATGTTCATGCTCTGTTAGGCTGTTAACTAATTGCTCAGGTATGTCCTGTCCACAAAAAAAACAGGACAATAATTAGCCGAGTTGGATTTGTCTTAATCATCAGCAAAGTGATGGAAGGAGTTGTCCACAGGCCTAGCAAGCAGCATTTACTCACCAATAACTTGCTGACCAATGCTCAGTTTGGGTTCCCCCAGGACCACTCGGCTCTGGACATCATTACAGCCTTTGTCCAAACATAGACAAATGAGATGAATTCTGGAGGTGAGATGAGAGTGACTGCCCTTGACATCAATAAAACTGAAGGCAATGGGGACCAGGGCGAAAACTCTCCAATGGCTGGAGTCATACCTAGCTTAAAGGAAGATGGTTGTAGTTGTTGGAGGCCAATCATGCCAGAGGGCAACGTCATAGGCCCAACTAGAATTATAGAATGAGAAGGCCATTCGGCCCGTCGAGCCTGTGCCGGCGCTCTGCAAGAGCACCTCAGCTAGTCCCATTTCCCTGTCCTTAACCCTGCAAATGTTTTTCTTTCAGGTACTTATCCAACTCCCTTTTGAAAGCCGTGATTGAGTCTGCCTCCACCACCCTTTCAGGCCGTGCATTCCAGATCCTAACCACTCGCTGTGTAAAAAAAAAAAAAATGTTTTTCTTCTGTCGCCTTTGGTTCTTTTGCTTCTACTCCCCAAAGTGTCTCCTCCACCAACAAGGCACAAGTCAGGTGTGTGATTCTATACTCTCCACTTACCTGGATGGGTGTAGCTGCAACAACACTCAAGAATCTTGACACCATTCAGGATAAAGTAGTCCACTTGATTGACAGCCCATCCACCACCTTACCATCCACTCCCTCTACCACTGGTGCACCATGGCTGCAGTGTGTACCATCTCTTGGATGTACTGCAGCAACTCGCCAAAACCAGGATGTACTGCAACTTAGACAGCACCTCCGACACCCATGACCTCCACTGCCTAGAAGGACAAGGGAAGCAGGTGCATGGTAACATTATAGTTTAGTTGCTACCAACACTGAATTGAGAAGCAGCAATGAATGGTGGGAGATAACATGTGACCCAAAGCAAAATCATTGGTTCCTGTCTCTGATCTGGATTGACAGTTCCTTAACACTGTTTGATTTAGTCTGGCTGCTATGAACTATTCTGGCTCCTATAAATAGGATCAATTGATCTGCGGTGCATGGCACAGACGATGATTCCTAGAATCCCTCTGTATGTATTTACCACACGACAATCAAACTTTGGTATGAAGTGACTGCTATAACTCAAATATAAAGGATGAATTTAGCTGTTTCTTTGGATGAATAAGATTAAATTGGCTTCTGCTCTTCATATAGAGTTGGAGAGCAGGGTGTAACTCAGTTGTGAGTTTGAGTTCCTGCTCTAACCTGTACCTGTACAATGATCTTATTGTATGCAAATAATATTTATATTCTTGTTTATTTGCATTACTGTAGATCTGATAAACTCAGGTTTTAATTAATACTGAAATAGTCAAGACTTCTTTCGTGTGGTAGTAACAAAGCAAATCAAATGTCAATATCTAAGTTAGATATCCAGATCAAAGCATGGATATCTTGTAGGCTGCCTACGAATGTCCTCTGAGGGCAGTGCTCAATGATGTGCTCCAGGGTCTGATTAGAAGTTGTCTAATACTTCTACACTTTCTTCCTGGATCGAGTGTCCCTGCCTAACCCATCCCCTGTGATTGGGAACTCCCCCCTGCACCAACGAGGCCTCTGATTTCCCCCCCACGAGGCCTCCAATCACCTTCCCAGTTTCCCCCTCCAGGCCGGCCCAGATGTTCTCACCCTAACATCCCCCCACCATTCTCCGGCCCCTGATGTTCTCGCCCCCCCCGCCCGCCCGCACCCCTCCAATCACTCACCGGCCCCCACCCGATCCCTTCCTCCCCTGCTCTCTGCGGCCTAGTGCTGCAGGCCTACCCGCCGGGAGCCTCGCTATCTGGCTAGCTGCGGGCGGGAAACGGGTTTCAAACGCAAATCGGGCCCTGCCGTTAAATTCAACAGGACCTGCGGGAAACCTGCTCTCCAACCGCTTCCAAGCCCCCCAGCTCTCAATCTCCATTTAGAATTCCGGCCTTTATGTCACCAACACCATAAGCTGGGATCAAAGCCTTAATGCATTACCAAGTAAGAGCTTCACATTATACCAGGAATAAAAGTTTCAGGATGACAGGAAAGGAATTGTTACTGTGCAAGTTTGTAGAGCACAGGCATTCACCAATGAAGTGAAAGACTTCATTGAAGCATTCTCTGGACACAATGGGGTCAAGTTTCGGAGACCCGCTAGAACGGTGCACATCGGAGAGGCCCACCTAACTTATAGAACAAAAATTGCGCCGAATACTTACCTCGCGATTCTCAGATAGCTGTCGGCCCAATTCCACCTCGGCGCTGCGCAGCAGGAGCTGCTGGGGGCGGAGCTACAGCCCTGCGCCAAAAACAGTGCCAGCAGCTGCGCACGTGCGCAGTAGCTGCTGGCGTCCTGTCTCCAGGGCGACGACCCTATCCCAGGCCAAAGGGACTTGACCCTATCCCCGGCTGAGTGGCCTGCGCATCTTACCTCGGCGGCGGGGCCTGCCAGCCTGGCCTCTCACTGGGGCGGGCCCCGCCCGAAGAGACATCGGCAGCCCGGCATCGGCTGCCTGCGAGCCCCGCCCGGTCCTCGGTAGGGCCAGGCTTCTTTTGGTTGTCTTCTCTCTTTCCCCCCCCCCCCCCACCATCTTCCTCTCTTCTCCCCCTCTCCCCATCTTCCTCTCTTCTCCCCCTCTCCCCATCTTCCTCTCTTCTCCCCCTCTCCCCATCTTCCTCACTTCTCCCCCTCTCCCCATCTTCCTCACTTCTCCCCCTCTCCCCATCTTCCTCACTTCTCCCCCTCTCCCCATCTTCCTCACTTCTCCCCCTCTCCCCATCTTCCTCTCTTCTCCCCCTCCCCCTCTCTTCTCCCCCTCCCCCTCTCTTCTCCCCCTCCCCCTCTCTTCTCCCCCTCCCCCTCTCCCCATCTTCCTCTCTTCACCCCCTCTCCCCATCTTCCTCTCTTCTCCCCCTACCCCCATCTTCCTCTCTTCTCCCCCTCCCCCCATCTTCCTCTCTTCTCCCCATCTTCCTCTCTTCTCCCCCTCTCCCCATCTTCCTCTCTTCTCCCCCTACCCCCATCTTCCTCTCTTCTCCCCATCTTCCTCTCTTCTCCCCCTCTCCCCATCTTCCTCTCTTCTCCCCCTCTCCCCATCTTCCTCTCTTCCTCCCCCTCTCCCCGTTTTCCTCTCTTTCCCCCCCCCTCCCTATCTTCCTCGCTTCTCCCCCTCTCCCCATCTTCCTCGCTTCTCCCCCTCTCCCCATCTTCCTCTCTTCTCCCCCTCTCCACATCTTCCCCTCTTCTCCCCCTCTCCCCATCTTCCTCTCTTTCCCACCCCCCCTTCTCCCCGGTGCTGCAGTAGGTGAGTAGAAATAATTTTTTATTTATTGAGTGATTTTAAATTTTCTATTTTTTAATTTATTTGGATTGACTTATTGGTTTATTTATTTATTTATTTATTGATTTATTATTGATGATGGCTCTTTATTTATAAAAGTGAAGTGTTTAATGTTTGTAAACCCCCCACCTCCCTCCTCCCCCTCCATCTCCCATTCCCTACGCCTGATTTTCCAAGTGTAGGCAAGGTTTTTCTGAGCATACAAAAATCTACACTTACCCCATTCTAAGTTAGTTTGGAGTAAGTTTTTGCTGCCTAAACTTGCAAAACAGGCGTAAGTAGCCGGACACGCTCCCTTTTGGAAAAAAAAAATCTGTTCTAAAAATAAACTTTTCTCACTCACTAGAACTGGAGCAAACTAAATGCTGAGAATTGCAATTTCTAAGATACTCCATTCTAAACTAGTTGCTCCAAAAAAATAGGAGCAACTCAGGCCGAAACTTGAGCTCACTATATCTGAATGTGAAATAACATGTTCCACTGGGTGCACATTACATAGAGCATTGAGGGCAGTGATGAATTACAGGAAATGTTGAGTGATGTTGAACTACATAAGTCATCACGCAAGTGCAATAAGTGTTCATCTGACTTTGTGTTTTAGTTTTTAATGTAGCACAGTGCAATTATGTTATATATTTTTCTTAGAAAACATTGTTCGATACCGATGTTTGGTTCCACAAACTACTGCTAGAATAGACCAGTTGTATGAAAAATAAAAGATTTATTGAGACAGAAATTCGACCATTTCCTTGTTAATACAGGATTGAGATATTCCACCATCAATCATTGTCTGGGGCTACAGTATAACCTACCCATTATAGTTTCTCATGAGACTGGGCTAATTGGTCATTATGTACTGCACACAGTATTGGAAAACTTCAGGCAGACTGTGACATTTCAAATTCCCATTTCCAGACACTAAGTTGATATATTTAGGCGTAATTTTTGCACGGTGTAAATCAACGAGGTCCAAGCTTTTGTCTTTGTGGGCCACATTTTGGGCCATAATTTGTGGAACCTGCTAGTGCGCACGTACTTGTAAGGTCTGCGCAAGTTCCAGGTCTGCGCGCGCGAAGCACATGTGCGAAAACCCAGAACTTGCGATCTGCCAAGAATCTTCTTGACAGATCCAATGCATCCCTGGAAAAAGGGCATCCGTGGGCAGAGTATTTCCCCAACTTCTGCCCAGCATAAGGCCTGCTTTTACCAGCATAAAAGTTTAAAAAATGTAAAAAAATAATCATTTTAGCAATACGTTAAAAACCCTGTGCAATAAGGTAAGTTTATTTTTAGCCCCGTTAAAGCATGTAAATTTATTTTTCAAAAAATTTAATTTTTGTTTCAACTATTTAATTAAATGCCATTTTAATTCATTTTAAAATGTAAATTTTGTAAAAAAAATTTATTTACTTGAAGTGTAGATGTATTTTTGGGGGTATTTTCATTCATGCTTATGGGAATTCTATACATACGGAATCCCCATAAGTATGACTGGGGATTCCCTTTTATTGTTTGGGCTGGCCCACATAATCCCAGGGGCACTTGCGAACCGCGTGCGCCCCTGGGATACGTGGGCCACTATCTGGAGGTACTCGGAGAAACCAACATACCTCCCGGGCCACCAAGTACGCGGGCATTTTATTTGCGTATCGGAGGCATTTCCCCACGGGAAGCCTCCGACCGCAAATTCTGGGCCATTAAGTTTAGATACTTAGGAAGTGAAATTCCGTTGCACCCCAGGGGTGGAACACTTTGCGCCAGGAGTGGAAGTCCCACCCAGCTCACTAAATTCGGGTTACCTCCCCTGAAACTGATGCGCCCCACTTCCTTTCTGGGGCAGTAGTGGGGTGGATGGTTCGGGAGCGGGGCTCAGCGCGACGCACTGGTCCAGGTAACGCTGCCGCGTAGGAGGGGCTCGTCCCTTCATTAAAAGGAAGGGCCCAAACTGCAAACTCTGCAGTGTTGAAACGGGCCTCCCTGGACCACTGGGTAGCGGGGGTGCCGTGCCAACAGCTCGGCACTCAAGCAGAGTGCCGGGCAGACCGATCATGGTACGGACTTCGCGTTTGAAGCGCCAACAGGATGCAGATGAAAGTTGGCAGATTTTTTCTTTTTAATAGCCGACACCTCCCCTTTAAGTATCGCCCCGCGAGCAGCCTACAGCCCGGTTCACGTCCCTGAAGCTATCGCCCAGCGCAGCTTCAGGGGCAATCCCCAATTTGGGGTCCGGGGTGATAACTGGGCACAGCGCCGGCGCAGCAGAGCGGGGCGCTACGAGATACCACCACCGATAAACTCCCGCCAAATGTAACAGGAGTCGTTACATTTGACATCACAACTGACTGCAAAAGTTTCTATAGATATGTGAAGAGAAAAAGATTAGTGAAGACCAACACAGGTCCCTTGCAATCAGAATCAGATGAATTTATAATGGAGAACAAAGAAATGGCAGACCAATTGAACAAATACTTTGGATCTGTCTTCACTAAGGAAGACACAAATAACCTTCCGGAAATACTCGGGGTTCAAGGGTCTAGCGAAAAGAGGATCTGTAGGAAATCCTTATTAGTCAGGAAATTGCGTTAGGGAAATTGATGGGATTGAAGGCCAATAAATCCCCAGGGCCTGATAGGCTGCATCCCAGAGTACTCAAGGAAGTGGCCCTAGAAATAGTGGATGCATTGGTGATCATTTTCCAACATTCTATTGACTCTGGATCAGTTCCTATGGACTGGAGGGTAGCTAATGTAACACCACTTTTTAAAAAAGGAGAGAGAGAAAACAGGGAATAATAGACTAGTTAGTCTGACATCGGTGGTGGGGAAAATGTTGGAATCAATTATTGGAAAGCAGTGACAGGATCGGGCCAAGTCAGCATGGATTTATGAAAGGGAAATCATGCTTGACAAATCTTCTAGAATTTTTTGAGGATGTAACTAGTAGAGTGGACAAGGGAGAACCAGTGGATGTGGTGTATTTGGACTTTCAAAAGGCTTTTGACAAGGTCTCACACAAGAGATTAGTGTGCAAAATTACAGAGCCTTGGTGAGGCCACACCTGGAATATTGTGTTCAGTTTTGGTCGTCTCATCTGAGGAAGGACGTTCTTGCTATTGAGGGAGTACAGCGAAAGTTCACCAGATTGATTCCCGGGATGGCAGAACTGACATATGAGGAGAGACTGGATCAACTGGGCTTGTATCCACTGGAGTTTTGAAGAATGAGAGGGGCTCTCATAGAAACATATAAAATTCTGACGGGATTGGACAGGTTAGAGGCAGGAAGAATGTTCTCGTTGCTGGGGAGTTCCAGAACCAGGGGTCACAGTCTAAGAATAAGGGGAAAGCCATTTAGGACCGAGATGAGGAGAAACTTCTTCATTCGGAGAGTGGTTAACTTGTGGACTTCTCTAGTGCAGAAAGTTGTTGAGGCCAGTTCGTTAGATATATTCAAAAGGGAGTTAGATATGGCCCTTACTGCCAAAGGCATTAAGGGGTATGGAGAGAAAGCAGGAAAGGGGTACTGAGGTTGAATGATCAGCCATGATCTTATTGAATGGTGATGCAGGCTTGAAGGGCCGAATGGCCTGCTCCTGCACCTAGTTTCTATGTTTCTATGTTAGTGGTGCCATGCCTAGACGAAAAGTCGTTTATGCAGGGGCACTAAATGGAGGTGCAAATGACTCAAATTTCTAGGCCATATTTCTTTAATTTACATCAATCTGAAGTTGCTGATAAATGATCTCAGTGTTGTGACTTTGGATTCATGCAGCACTGAGGCAAGAGCACTATGGAGAGTTCTTTCCAAAACGCCAGGCTCACAAAATTGAAACAGGCGAAACTGACGATTAAGAATTTTAAGCTCACACAGGACAGAGTTGCTTGGGTTATAGCGCCAAATGTGGCTGCATGTTGGACATTTCCTCTCTCAGTGGTTTATAACAGAATCCACTGCCAGGCTTAATATTTCCAATACCCTTCTTGCTGACCTTCTGAGCTTCATCTACGTAAACTCTAATCATCGAGAACTCTGTCATATGCACCCTAACCCCCCCAGACATTTCCACTCGCCTATCACCCTTGTCTTTGCCTGCTTCAACTATTTCCCACCACCAGTGCATTGACTTCAAAATTTGAAACTTCCAATTCTTTCAGCACCTCACCTCTCCGTACCTTTGCAACTTCATTGAGTTCTGTGTCGCTGTGTTATAGTTCTCTCAGTTTCAACATCAGTGACAGACATTTCAGCCATCTTACACCACAATTTGCAGCTTCCTCTCTATACTTTTATTTTTGTCTTGCTACACCTGTCTCCATTTTCAAGAGCCTCTTAAAACCCACCTCTTTGGCAGCGCCGTTTGTAACTTACAATTTAGAAAAGGGCAATAAAGCTGGCACCTGTTGTGATCTACACCTCAGCTTTTACAGTAAATTATTTACGTGGGCTGACAAAATAGAATGCTGCTGTTTATTTTCTGCAAAGATTTTGTTAAAGTTTCAACATTATTTGCCAAAGGACTAGCAGTATTTGGAAGTACTTGGGCGGAAAAGGGTGGATTATTATGTAATAATTCGCCAAGCTTTGTTAACCAATTCCACATTTTCATCAGGGCTTGGTGAATGTGCTATTGACTCTGACATCGTGGTTCAAAGTTAAGGAAATCCAATTGCCAGATAAATGTTTTATAGATTATGATGAGGTGTGGTTGTTCCTGACTGCTGCCAGAAATGCCAACTGTAACGATACAAAACTTTTAAGAATGGGGGAAAAATGTTAACATCCTCAGAAACCATACATAAAACCATCAGGATTGATTTTTTGCGTGAGGAGAATCTCCATAGAAATTTAATCCCATGGAATGAAAATTTGAAGGTGTACTGTGCTAAGTAGTTAAACAAATGTGAACTTGAGACAAAAGGTGGGCTTCCTGCAATGTTATATTTTATTATCACATTGAAATATAACAATATTCTGTAAGAAGCCTGATTGAGAAAGAGCAATGTGACCATTGACGAACATTCAAAAACGACGGACAGGAAAAGACCATCTGGTCCATCAAGCCTGTCCCACATAGTCGTGATGTCTGTAACATCATGTGTAAACACCCCTACCCACCAGCCATGTAATCTCATAGGAGAGGCAAAATAACAGACAAAAAAAAACCTAACCATGATCTAACAATTTGTCAGTACTTTTCACTTCTGCTGAAATGTAGTTTGTGGGTCATATCTTTGGTTTAAAAAAAATTGAAGTACTTTTTTACTTTAGCTAGTAGTTCTAAAAGTTATCAGAACAATGGTGCTCTGAGTATGTTGTGCTTCATAGATAATGTTCAGTTTTCAGTATTTATGTCTGAGGACTTTTATTGTTAGGTTATTTTCAAATTTAGATATAATGGGCCCAAGTTTCGGGTGAAGTTGCTCCTATTTTTTTGGAGCAACTAGTTTAGTTTGGAGTATCTTAGAAATCGCAATTCTCGGCATTTAATTTGCTCCAGTTCTAGTGAGATAGTTTAGTTTAGTTTTAGTTCAGTTTTTTTTTTCAAAAGGGGGTGTGTCCAGCCACTTCGGCCTGTTTTGCAAGTTTGAACTGCGAAAAGTTACTCCAAACTAACTTAGAACGGAGTAAGTGTCCACTTTTGTAAGTTCTGAAAAACCTTACCTAGAGTTAAATTCAGTGCAGGCACAGCCAGAGACAGGGGGTGGAAAGCATTATACACAAAGGACTAAAGCATTAAACACATCGCTATAAAATGGCCTAAAACCTCTTGCGATGATATTTTGCCTCATATCTGCTGAGTGAGGACACTTGTTTCTCTTTTTATAAATAAGCAAGTGTAGCTCCCGGCTGAGGCAGACACATCAACACCTAATTGTGGCTAAGTTGATCCTTCAGAAAACATCATACCCCATTAGTCCAACTGGGAAGCATTAAACACAAAGGACTAAAGTATTAAACACATCACATCAACACCTAATTTTGACTAAATTGATCCTTTGGAAAACATCATACCCCATTAGTCCAACCGATTACTTGAATAACTCTCCTCGGACTAGATTATCTCTCATTTGTAAGAACTAACTGTTTGGCATTAACATGCCTCTGTCAGGGACTGACTGTTGGAGTAACATGGTGTAACCCACCCTAACCCATCGCTGTCTCCCACACCCCCAACAGCACACTTCCCCCCCCCCCCTCACACCCTTCGCACTGTGTCACTCCTCACTCCTATACCCCCAACGCCACTCTTTCTTCCCTCACCCCCCCGCCCCTCACAGCCAGCAGTAGGACCGATCTGTGCGTCTCAGATACTGTAGGGCAATCAGTCGCTGGCTTCCTTGGCCCAAGGACACCCATCCCACTGCAGCAGGAGAGATCTCCGAGCCACGACACGCCACACCAGCACGCCCCTCAGTCATGGCTAGGTGCAGGAGGCAGGCATGACTGAAGGAGTGAGGGATGTTTATCTTTTGAAGGTGTTCCTAAATGTTGTGTGGTGCTATGATAATGACCATGATTCAGTTTTAATGCGTAATAAAACGTATTGAAACATTTGCAATGTACTTTACTTTAGTGCAATAATAAAAGCATTCTTGTCATGATTCAGTTTCAATGTATAATATATTTCATTGAAATCTTTACAATGTACTTTACTTTCGTGCAATAAAATCATTCTTGTATCAAAATTTAATTTGATATGACTCTTTAAGATCACTTAAAAACTCTAAATATTTCTAAAGTTTTAAAGTTACAAAACTTAGTAAACAATTTCAATTTGTGAACAAGATCACTGAAAAACCTTCCATCATCATCATCATCATAGGAAGTCCCTCGAACGAGGATGACTTGTTTCCACATGGGTTCTCAGATGTTTCAATGAAGGACCCAATATTCCAGTCCTGAACTCCAATTGAAGGGCAGAAGATGAAGGGTGAAAAACCTCAAAATAACTTTTAACGCAGTAAATTTAAACAACTTATTAAATGTGAGAACATTTACACTCTAAGATCACTTAACAACTCTAAGATCACTTATATACTTGTAAAGTTACAAAACTTAGTAAACAATTTCAATTTGAAAACAGTTACAACAGTTGCATCAACAACAACTATATCAACAACAGCAGCAAAGAAAGGCTGCACCCAGCTCTCATCCACATCTCGGTGAATGTGCACTGCCTCATCGGGGTGGTGGTGAGGGTGGGTGGGGGGGGAGGGTCAGGGGAGAGAGGGGGGGCGCCCAGCTTGGGTCTCTACAGAGGCTGATACGGGGATTGCAGCGGGAGTGGCATTTGATTGGCCGGGATGTGTGTCCTTATTGCAGCAGCTAACTCCCTGATGGTCTCTGCCAGCGTTTGCACTGCTCTTGACATTCCCACACTCAGTTCACGTGGCATAACTGCTATTTGTCCAGACAGTGCTGTTAACTCATCACCAACCCCTCTGACGGTGCCCTCGAGTGAATGAGTAAGGCCATTGCCCTCCACATCCAATGCAATAACCCCAAGCGCATCTGTTGAACGCTGCATTTCTGGAGAGCCTATTCGGATTCTCCTTCCTCTCGCCCCGGCTCTGCCTCGCTGCACCCCTCCAGTGCGAGGCACAGGGTGGGACAGTGGGGAACTGGGTGTTCCACGCTGCATTCCACCACCACCATTGGGACCCGCAACCTCCGAAGAAACCATGGAACATCAGACCAGAACTTACATCACTAAGCGCGGATGGGTACGTGAGGAGACGATGGCATGCTGCATCAGAACTTAAAGCACTGCACAAGGACGGGGGGTGGATGAAAGAGTGGAATGTTGGACGAGAACTCATGGTATTGTCTGGGAGAGTGAGGCCCTGCACTATGAACTGACCCATATTACGATCAACATTCTCCCCAGAACACACATCCATGCCCCCCCCCCCCCCCTGCCCCACCGCCTTGGTCTTAATCGCACACATTTGAATCTTCTTCTGGATTGGCATCATGTTCTGCAAAATATAACTGAACAGTCAAATGGTTAGTAGCACAGGAGTGGGCAGGATGGGTGACGTGCGTAGTCTCGCACGTAGCAGGCCAGGCAGCAGGTTGATTTGAAGGGTCACGATGCATTTTCAGGACTTACCCTCTCCTTCGAGTGTGGGCCCAGCTTGTGCAGCACTGATTGCTTTTCTCCAGGCACGACTCATCAGGGCAGCGACCCTCTCTTCCAAAGGTGCCAGTTGGTGCAGATTTGGCGGGCCTCCTCCTGTTCGTGTTCTTTCCCTTTTGATGTGGGCCAATTTCCTCTGCAAAGATGAAAATATAACTCTTTAGAGAGGGTGCCTTTCTGCTAGGTGGGACATATACAGCTGGTCACATTTACAATTGCAATTCCATTGAGAAAAGAAAGATATTACTTACACTAACTTCTTGACCAATGTCCTGCCATTTCTTTTTACACTGGTTCCCAGATCACCTGGTATTCGCCACTCCGCAGTATTCTTCTGTAACTCGGTCCCAGCGTTTCTTGATTTCTTTGGATCCCACCCTTGTGCGGCCTCTGTTGCTGGTGTCCAGCTCCTGCCATTTCCCCTCAATGACATTAACTAGTGTCTCCACTTCTTCCTGCAAGAAGTTCTTCGTTCTCGCTGCACGTTCGTGCTTGCTGTACTGGATTTACACTCAGTGATTTTTAAAAACACACAGTCCCTAACTTGCATGCACCAAGCAGTACTCCTTTGCACGCCAAGAATCACTTAAATACTTTTCACTCCTTCCCATCCTGCACCCAAAAATCACACAGCTCGCTTTGACACGTTCTACCTTTAAGTGGCCGATTGCCGAGGTCGAAGACCCATTGCGCATGCACGCACGCTATAAGGCGCATGCGCAAGGCTGCCGACATTGCAAACCATGCTGGGCCCTAGCCCCGCCCCCCCCCCCCCCTGTCGGCTGCGAGGATACTTGCTCCGTGCCCTCTCAGCCTCCGATGCACCACGTCGTGGTCCTACAAGCGATGAGAATTCCAAGGTAGGATTTCGGCGTGCTTTTTTTCCTAAGCAGCCGACGTAACTGACGGAGGTGCGCCGTTCTAATCATCAGCTGAAACTTGGACCAATGGCCCAGAATTTCCTATGGTATAAGAGCAGAGTTGCACTGTTTTTTATCAAGGAAACTTGTGTGTAACTTATTTATGCTGATTTTATGTCAAAACATCACTGCCCAAATTTCCATGATTGTTGAGCTGTTTCCTCCAAGTCTGCCCAAACCTACGACTACTAATTTGCTTGCAAAGGATCAGCTTATGTGAGTTTCCTGGATTTCCGAGAATAATGTGCTGGCGTAGATTTACTTCCAAAAATGCAGGTTCAGCAGGAACCGAGATTTTTGAAGATTTATAACAACTTTCTTCATGATTTAAAAAAAAATGTCTTACTCAGACTTGCGCTGTATTTAATCAAAGTAATGGGCCCTAAATCACGGCCTCTCTGGGTGTACAATGTGCGCATGTGCCGGCAAACAGCCCACATATTAGGGGTTTAGGCGTGCGAAGCACATGCGCCTAAACCCGGCACCTGCGATCTGTCAAAATTTCTTTTAACAGATCCAACGTAGATGAAGGTAAAGGGCCTCCACGGGCGGAGAGTTGAGCTATTTGCCCAATTCCTGCCCAGCGAATGTCCTTAAAACTCTTACGCCTGGTAAAAACAGGCGATAAGGCCTGCTTTTACCAGTGTAAGTGTTTTAAAAGATAAAAAATTAAATGTTAACACATTTTTATATTTAAAAACCCTGTCCATTAAGGTAAGTTAATTTTTAACCCTATCAAAACATTTAAAACAGTTCAAAAACGTATTTTTTTTCTGAAACATTCAATTAAATTTAAATATGTGAGGTGTTTTTTAAATTTATGTGTTGTTTGTGTTTTTGGGGGTATTCCCATTCATAGTAACGGGAGCACTGTACAAACAAAATTCACCATTACTATCAATGTGAATACTCCCTGTTCATTGGTGGTCCAGCCCACGTGATCCCAGTGATGCTCCTAGGCTGATGGGATATGTGGGCCTCTGCGTGGGCTGGGCATCTAGGCCTTGGAACTGAAGTGTTCGTTCCTCCTGGACCACCGGGTACTTGCGAGATTTTTTTTGCTGTCGGAGGCGCATCTGCTCGTGAGAAGCCTCCAACCGCAATTTCTGGGCCAATGTCAATCTCCGTGCACCCCAAATTTTTCCGACCCCTGACCCCACCCATCTACTGTCCCCTGTCCCACACGTTCAGAAGCACTATGTTGCAGGAATGGTGGGCACACTCCTGATCTGAATAATAATGGAAGAAGCAAAGAAGCAGCAGAGATAAGAAGCTCTGAAGGAAGACAGCAGCCTGATATATTTCTCTTATTGGTGGCGTCGTATTTGTGCTTGTTTTATGTTGCTTTTTACGTTCTGGCATAGACAAATGAACTCCTTCAGAAAGATTGGGATAGAAACTGGCATCAGTTACAGCATAACGTCTGCATAAATGCAATCCAGGAAATTCTGGCCCAGCATTTTTTTTTTATTGAGTTGTCGCTAACTTACACAAGCTTAAGTCATTTTCCACTTTTCTCTGTTTTGTATAACTGTTAAGACAATGACCAAAAATATTGCCAAACTGCGCAAAAATTTATAAATGAGTTGGTGATCTAAATAAGTGATTACTCAGCTTATGTCTGAGGGATATTGCATTAAGGCCACCCCGCCCTGTACATAAGAACATAAGAAATAGGAGCAGGAGTAGGCCACCTGGCCCCTCGAGCCTGCTCTGCCATTCAATAAGATCATAGCTGATCTGATCATGGACTCAGCTCCACTTCCCTGCTCGCTCCCCATAACCCTTTACTCCCTTATCGCTCAAAAATCTGTCTATCTCCGCCTTAAATATATTCAATGACTCAGCCTCCACAGCTCTCTGGGGCAGAGAATTCCATAGATTTACAACCCTCCTGAGAGAAGAAATTTCTCCTCATCTCAGTTTTAAATGGGTGGCCCCTTATTCTGAGACTCTGTCCCCTAGTTTTAGTTTCCCCTATGAGTGGAAATATCCTCTCTACATTGTGCGCTCTTGACCACAGGGAGGAAATGAGGTTTTCTGCTATGCTGTGCAATTCATGTGCCTTTTTATAATGAGATGGTCGAAGAGTGGTGGTTCCTTTCTAATGATCTGAAATCATTTTTACAACTTTTGCCGATATAATTTACCGTAACACTGAGTCTTCAATCTTTTTGAGTGGATTGTGGTTTTGTTGCTTATTGGTTTTTTGAGCTCTGTTGAAAATTCTGATGGAATGACATTTCTCAATACCAGATCAATTTCTAAACCCATTACTAATGATGTAGAAGACTTTGTTGAGATGGATTGATTGGTTTATCTTTTCATATCAATGAGATTTTTTTTACCATTACTGTAATTGCACATTGGGGCCATTCAGTACTGTCATTACTGTGATGGAGGATATAAGAAGCTTAAATCAGAACAATAAAAGCCCATTCAGCCCAACAAGCCCACTCCATTCAGGGCCCATGTATGATTATTTTGGATTTCCCCATTTCACAAGCACCAGTTATTCTCTACTTTAAAGGATTCCTAGGATCCTCCCCCCACCTTTCCTGACATAAATCAAAAACCTCTGGGGGAGGATTTTTCACACGTCCATCATCATAGGCAGTCACTTGAAACGAGGATGACATGCTTCCACGCCGAAAAGGGATGAGTTCACAGGTGTTTCAACAAAAGACCTAATATTCCAGATCTCAAACTACATGTTGAAGGGTGGAAGATGCCTGTGCGTGGATTTTTTAAACGTGTGGTGACCGTTGCACACCAGCCACAACACGGGCTCGACAGAACTAGGTCTTGGTCCAGTGGCAAGGATTAACCAAGATGACTGGAGGCTGCTCTTCTGCACGGACCTAGTGCACACACACATCGCAGTGTGGGCTGGCCCGTGCTGCCCCTGGGCCCTCGCCTCTTTTGGGCCCCGAACTCACGCCTCTCCTGGGCCCCTTGATTTTACATGCATCTTAACACCTGGAGGGCAAATTCTAAAAAGCTACATTTTTTTCTGCATCTCCTGCTTTCCCTCTTTCGGATCTTCCGGTCCTTGGCTCCCAGTCGAGGACAATCAGACAACCTGTTGAGGTCAGGAGCTGCCCAAGAGGACTCTGCCTGCAGAATGGGGAGAAACCTGCTCCAGGCAGCAATCAAGAACTCACCCAGTGGGGTAACAGGGGATAAAATTGCCATCTGTCCCATTTTTACTTTAGGTTTGGGAGCCCAGTAACCAGCAGCCCAGTGAACTTAATATTTTCTAAGAAAACTGAACAGTTCATTTCTAACATTTGTGCGACAAGTAAATGGGCTGAATGAGATCATCAGTCAGAGACCGAGGACAATATCCTTGGGCAATGACCACGTATTGCAGCTAAAGCCCTAAGACCTTTAGCGAGATTTTAGTGACACGATACATAATTATAGTCGCAGAAGCTGCATTCCCTCAATAGCAATCATGGGCTCACTTCCAGGATTGTGAGAGGGCCCCAAACCACCATGAAACATATCTTTCAGAGTTTCAAAAGTACTAACTTTATTTAAAATGTTCAATTCAAAGTTGACTCGAGTCAATTGTCAATGTGATCTCTGTAACCCCCTTCCCCCATTGTCCAGTCAATCCCAATCCAGGTTTAGGTCCTCTTCCCCCCTCCTCCTCCCCATTTGTTTGGTTCCTGTGTGTGTGTGTGTGTGTGTCCCCATCTCTGATATGGTTCCTGTGCAGGTCCTTTCCCCATCAGTTGGTTCTGTGCCGATTTGGTTACCATCCCTGTTTTTTTTTAATTCTTTTGGGTATTTTTGATTTTTTTTGTGGGATTTCTAAGGTGCACATTGATGCTATTGAGGGAATACATCCAAGATCCTCTGGGGGAAACCAGTTTTCCTAATCTCTCATCTTGTTCTGGGTTTGTTAATCTTGCACTTGTGTTCTCTAGTTTTATGCTCATTGTCCAAGTTAAATATCTTGCTTATGCATACCTTTCATTATTTTAATGCACTGCATAATTTCTCTCTTAACTTCTTTCTATAATGAAAATAACTTTAGTAACTTGAGCCTTTCTTTATGGCTTTGTCCCTGAAGGCCTGGAATAATCTTGGTCACTCTTCTCTGAACTCTTTCAATTGCATCTATAAACTTTTTGAGGTGGATGACCAAAATACACCCCACACTCCAAAACTGGCCTTGGCATTGGTCTGTAAATGGTCAATATAATCTTATCTGACTTTGAATGTTGCTCTCTAGATGGATCTCAGTTGATAGCAGCTTCACACCGAGCAGATGCCTTCAAGGTATAATCAGTAACCACTCCCAAATACATTTCCTTTCAGCCTCTGTCAGTGGAGCCTTTAAATAGAAAACTTTAATATTATACACTTGTTTGCTGTTTACAATTTCCTGTCTCCTATATGCATTGCTCTACATTTATCCACATTATAGGGTTAATCTTCTAGCTTCACGTTCCCAATGGAGAACCTCACCTGACGAGAGCACATAACGGAAAATCATACGCTGCATGTTTTGGAATTTTCAATTGTAATCTCAGCAGCGAAGTTCCTTCCAAAGTCGGAATATTACCCTATATATCCATGTGCCACGTCTCCGCATTTCTGCATAATTGGGCCAGGAAATCAATTTCCTTTTTGCCATTACTTGCCCACATAGCAAACTTAATACTACTGCATACACACTTTTCCAGGAGGGGTGATTTTAACCTAACAAACCCAGCAGGAAACTAACGGGATTAGATCGGTCACCCGTTCTACACCACGCGCATTTTCATTGAAGTTAATTGAAAGTATAAATGGGCTGCCAATCTGATCCCTTAAGTTACCCGCCAGGCAGTTAAGGTTAAAACGATCCCCCATGCCATTCATAAATACTAAAAAAGATCCCTGTGGAACACCACTGGTTACTTTTTCCCCAGACAAAGCTTTTTCCATTCATCACCATCTCTAGAGTGCATTTGTGGATTAGAAACTGGACTGAAATAACAACATTCGATGCTGTACATAGTTTTAAGATGCTCTTTGCACTTTTTATTTGCACTATGGGTGGGTAGAGGTCGAGGTTTTTAATCACCATTCTCACTGATGATGTGAGGAAAATCAAAACTAAGCTTAATCACAGATACAAATTTGTGTAGGTACCAGAATTATGAAACCGAAGAAGTGGAAAATACATGGACATATAAGCTTGACAAATTTCTGCTTTCCTCATCTGATAATTCTTGGTGGCTATTTCACTCAGGTTTTTAAATCCACTTATATGTTTAAGTCATTTACCTGACGGTTTACATATTGAGTTTGTACTCTGCCTCTAACTAAGCCAATTTTTAAATCATCCATTTGCACGTTTTAGAATAGTGCTTCTCTCCTAGCGTTCGATGTGCACATTAGCAAAGTTACAGGGATTCAGGCCATCTTGGGTTTTTAGTCATTGTAGACATAATATTTTTGGGAAATGCATCATTTGCATGTGATAATGAGTGGCAGTCATATTTTTAATTTCTTCCTCTAATATCTAATTCTGGAACATCTGGCTGATGAAATGAAAACTATCGCTGTTTGTAAGTAACATTAGAATACAAATGTCTTCAGCATCTTTGTGACATGTTACAACGTTAGAAAGCATTGAAGTGGTAAATTAGATTCCCTCTTATCCTGTTAAAAGGAAAATGCCTTCAAGCTATTACACAGCAAGCTACTTCAAATATTCCATGTAACTTGTCCAGACACCACAGAGCCTAGTGCAGATGGGAGACAATCAGACGTCGCACAAATCGTAACATAGATTTTCTTAGACTGACAAAAGCTGGACTAATGTATTCTGCAGCATCTGTTGAGTTGAGAGCTATTTTGTTGAAGCATATCTTGATCGTAATGTCACGAGTCGACTCTACATTTTAAAGAATAGTGAAAAAATAGTGAGATTCCTCGCACTAGGCCAGAACTGGTGGCTACTTACGGTGGTGATAAATCCCTTTTCTGAAACTGTATCTTTTCAGCCCTGTCTGAAAAGATTTTTGTTTTAAATTTTATTCTTTCTATCAAATGCAGTCTTTTGAAATAACTGCTGTCAACTTTTTTTTTGTAATTTTCATTATTTTCAATGGGAATCCGTTACCTCCTTGGATGGGAAAGGATTAATTCAGTAAGTGTACAATCAAGGCAGAATTATAGTGAGGGTTATAACTGCTTGGACTTTCAACAGTTTAAACATTACTATTATTCAGCATTAAATAATGTACAAAATTGTCAAACCACCGATAGACATCTCGGGTAGATTTTTAACTTGCCACTGGACATATAACCGGTGTGTGAATCTGCTGCCCATTATAGAAAGCATCCGATTTACCTTTGCACTGATTTCAGTGGGAGGACAATGGGGCAGTTTCTATAATGGATTGCCAATCCATAATTTTACGCTCTGAGCAGCAAGTGAAAATTTACCCTCATTTCAGTAGTTCTCCTTTTTATTTTATCCAAAGTCAATGGGGGTAAAATTGCCCTTTTATATTGGCAAATTAGCGCCTCCAGGGGCGCTAATGGGGCCCAACGAGGTTATCCCCCGGGAGAAGGAGTCGATAGTGCCTCTGGGGAAATTGCCCCGGAGGTTTGGGAGGCATTAGCGCCGCGCCCCATGATTTGTGCCCCGCGCTGGCGCATGCATCGTCGTGTTCACCGACACGCGGTGACCCCTTTGCGCCCCGCAGGGGAAATTCCCCAGTGGGCACTGAGAATGGCACCTGCCGATGTCCCGGCCAGCTTCACGGGTCGCGAAGCTGGCAGACATCCGTCACAGGGGCGCCCCTTAAAGGGGAGGCTGTTTGCGCCATGGGCTGCCATTTTTTCCATTGGCCGACTCTTCTGTCGGTCCGATAATGGCAGCCCTCACTCGACCGGGCTGCCAGCCTGCAGCACGGCGCTCTGTTTTGGGTGCCGGGCTGTTGGCCTGGTCGCGGTCGTCCCTGGTGACCTAGTGGGAAGGATGTTGTGACACTTCAGCATGACGCGGCTCATCCATGTCACGCTGACGTCATCAGTTACATGCACATGTGATCAGCGGGGCGCTGACTCACATCGCCCTGCTTCCTCCTCTCTACCGCCTCTGCTAGCGTCCCGGACATTTTTCACACTTAAAGACCCAAATTCCAGCTCAGTGACCGATACTTCGGCAGGCGATAGATTTTCACATAATTTGAATTATGCGCCCCAAACGGGGCGCGGAGCAATTTCGCTACCAATATGTACAAATACACAGAATCATATAAATTTATAGTAACGTCATGAAGCATTGTGCATACACAGTTCACTAAAAGGAATCTAGAATGTGTGACGCGCACTCAGTCTTACATATGAATGAATGTAGAGCCAAACCTCTGTTAATGTGTTGTTAATATCACCAAATGATGACTGTGTTTTCAGCAGAGGGATTATTTTTTAAATTTAATTCAGCACGTTTATAGTTCGGTTGGCGAATGGAAAATCTCTACCTTGAGAAGCTATTTATTTTGGAGCGTACCATCAATTTAAAAACAAACAGTAAGATTTTCAAATTTAGTTTCCGTAGTTTTGACTAAAACTACTGGCGAGTATCTTAAAACAGAGAGCTAACCGTAAACAATGTATGAAGCTAATGTCTTGTTATGTCTTTCTTCCACAGTCTTGGTTTGTAACTACAGAAGCTCTGAAACAGTTCTGACATGTTTGTACCTTTGACTCAAATTGTAAAGAGATACCACTGTGTAAAGATGAGTTAATTCACTCTGATGAGCAGGGGTATCTGGACTGCAGCTGTGGACCACATGCTACCCCAAGATGTGGCAAGCCAGCCCTTGAAACTCAGGCAATTTAGTCCTGCTAGTAATTTTATTTCTATTCATCAGTTTGTCTTATTTGGAAAAAGTTGTTTTGAGCAAGGTTGTCTCATTGGTGACAAAATTCAAAATCAGAACACCAAAGATCTTTTAGCATCGGCAACTTAAGATATATTCAAATTAATAGGAACATGGATTTAAACTTTATGGGGTGGAAATTCAGTTGTCTAGTGCCTCAGTTAGCGTCCTGGGGGTGTTAATGCGAGCGTAATAGCTTCCCGACCGGGCGCGCAGCTTGCAGCGCCCCGCAGGAACATTTAGTTGAGGCCTGGCTGCTGACTTTGTCACATCATGACGTCAGTCCTGGTGCAACAGCTGCGCAGGCGCCCCGTCGCTGAATTAGGTGCGGCTGCCTCATTTAGCAACCGCCCCTAATCACGCCTGAAAAAACAGTCGGCACAACCTTCCATAGTCATTAACTGGTGGCTACTTAAAGGGACGAGGAAGCGCTTCCCTCGGAGGTCACAGGTCTGTGCAACGTTTACACAGAGCACGGTGCGTGATCTTCCGAGTTGGCAGCGGCAGACAGACCTAACATTATAGCTTGCTAACAAATGAAGTTGAAAACTTTAATGGGGGCATTACTATACCGCCAGCGTCGCATTCTACATGCTCTAGTAAGGCGGTGTCAAGAGAGAAGGGCTGTTGGCCATGTTGGTGGGCAAAGGAGGAGAGCCACTCGACTTCGGGGCAGGAGGCCTTACCCCCCATGGCTTTACCGGCAGTAACGTTCATACCTGGACTTGTCCGAGGAGCAGTGTGTCAGAAGACTGCACTTCCAAAAGGAGGTAGTTAGAGATATGCCAGCTCCTGCAGACAGACCTGCAGCCTCACATCGGCACCAGGACTGCACTGCAGGTCGCAGTCACTGTGGCACTCACCACCTATGCCTCCAGCTCCTTCCAGGCTGCATCAGGGGACATATGCAGCATCTCACAATTCGCTGCATATCGATGCATCCGCGACATCACACGGGTTCTCTACACCCATTGAATGGACTTCACTACCTTCCCGATGACCAGGGAGAAACAGGATGAGCACGCATGTGGGTTTGCCAGGATAGCGGGCTTCTCCAGGGTCCAAGGAGCAATTCACTGCACGCACGTGGCCTTGTGAGCACCATTAGAGAATGCAGAGGTATTCAGAAACAGAAAGGGATACTATTCCCGAAACATGCAGCTGGTGTGCGACCACACGCAGCGCATCCTCGCAATCAATGCTCGCTATCCTGGGAGCGCACATGATGCGTTTATCCTCCGGGAGAGCACTGTACCACGACTGTTTCAGCCACCACGGGAAGGCCGCGGCTGGCTGCTCGGGGACAAGGGATACGGCCTGGCCACCTGGCTAATGACCCCCTCTCCGCAACCCCACACAGAGCCGGAGGAACGGTACAATGAGAGCCATGCCGCCACCCACAACATCATAGAGCAGACAATAGGGCTGCTGCAGTAAGGATTCTGATGCCTGGACCGCTCTGGAGGCAGCCTACAATACTCCCCTCAACAGGTCTCACTATTCATTGTGGTTTGCTGCATGCTGCACAACTTGGCCATCATGAGGACCCAGGCCTTGCCAGTGGGGGTCACAGGCCCACCTCAGGAGGAGGAGGAGGAACAGAAGCCTGGCGAGGCCCCGAATGTCCAGCAAGACGAGGAGGACCATAATCAGTCACGGAGGAGGCAGCGTGCCAATGGTGCTGGTGCAAGGGTCACGTGGCAGCGACTCATAATGCATCGGTTCGCTTAAATGGAGGAAGCTGAGGGATGCAGCTAATAACGACCGCGCATTTGCAACGATAATGTCACATCTCCGTCACAAGTCCACAGATATACACCAGAGGCTGAAGGAAACGGTCAAAATAACATTTTATTTACATCCTCCTAAAAACCCCATACCCACAAATAATAAAAGCTGGAGCAAACGCCCCTCCAAACACCAGAATACATAATCACCATGAACAGCGTATGTACAAACGCCCCTGCCAGTTCTCATTCTGCAACAGTATCCATGTGCCATCTTATCCACAGCCTCTTACAACAGTAGCAGGCGTGCAAGAACACCAACGAGATCCTGACAACCATTTGTCGTCAACAACATCATATTCCCATGGGTACACGTGATTAATGCGTCTTCTGCAGGCATTTGCCACCCCTCTACCTCACCCCCCCCCCCCACCCCCTTCCACAGCCTTCTGAATACCCTTGGTGGTGGCCTTCGTCCCCCTCCAGGCTGCAGCACATTGCAACACCTCTCCACTGCTGTAAGCAAGGCCTCAAGGGCCATGGCTGAGAAGCAGTGCGCTCACTGCCGTCCTCCTCACTCCTCCATTTTCCAGCTCTGAAGACACTGAGGAGTTGGTACTGCGCGTGTGTATACTTACCTTGCCGTGCCTTTAACACTCAGATTTTCCCGGGATGTGAATCGGACTTCGGAGCATGCGCAATGGTTTCCAAAATTTAGCGCGAAGATTTTCGTTAGAGACCCCTCCAGGTCAGGTGTGTTTTGGCCCTTGGTCCGATTCCATTAAATTTCTTGGCGGGAGGCACTATACTTACCGCTCCGCCTGGGTAAACGCCTCAAAATGGGCGGTACTGAATTTCCACCCCTATATATGTGACTTCCAAGATGCTACATGATGTACATCCATCGATCCATCGGCCCACAAAGACTAAAAGAATGGACACCCATTCAGTTGAAAATGTAATTAAACTTGACATTAAATTGAAGCCTTAACATTATTTAGTTATAGCTGAAATAATTGTCTGAGCCAATCATAGAAAGAAAATGAATATTCGCCCTTTCAATGCATACACCTAGGTTTAGGTTTGTGCATACTACCCTCTGGCTACGTTAACCATACTTTTATCCACTTCATTTTTAGTTAAAATCAAACTTGAGAGTATTACATTCTGTGACAAGACTACAAATAAACTCGATGCAACTTTACAGTAATATTAAAATAATTAAAAATAAAAAAACAACTCTGGAGGTAGCATCTCAAAGCGCTGTACTGGGAGCTCATATAACATGCAAGTGAAATGGTTAAAAAGACACTACTTTGGATGCAAATCTTCCCCTCATTCAGCTGTTATATTAACCCCATGGGCAAAGTCACAGTGGAACATTTCTAGATAATCCTGCAATTGATCTCAGTCCTGTATTCCCATTTCTTATTGAACTTTCTAATGGTACTCTGACCATCAGATCCAGAATGGAAGGATTCTGTTCCCCGTTCAATGGAACGGCAACCGGCCAAAGATGGAACCACTAGCTATTTGATTCAGGCAGTTCCATTTCTGGCTGGGGGATTGAAAATGACCGGTACAGCAGGTTGCTCTCTGATGGATACGATCGGGAATCCTTTCTCCTTGGAGGGAGGCAACATGTACAATAATAATTCTTTCTAGAAGAATACTTTACGTTATCCTCATACACGATGATGAGACCCTTCTAAGGGATAATATTCACCATTCAATATTAACAGTCATTAGTTCAACATAACTGTTCCCTAACTGTTTGATTGCACTGTGTGGCAGTTCAGCGTACGACACAGTCACTTTGCTCCTTTGTCAACTGCTAAATTGAGTTTCCTTGTGTAGGCCGTTTCAAGTTACTAATTTCCATTACATCAAACTTGATTTGCTGATGTTTTGCAACATCCAAGTGCAAGAGAAATTGTGATAATTTTGTGAAATAACAGCCTGTCAAGTTTC